>NC_084467.1:95965833-96268863 GCF_027409185.1 Cynocephalus volans
CCTGTTAGGACTTCTTCCTGCTTTTGCGTTCTCAGCCCTTTTTGTTGCCAGCATCAGGGATGAGCGGGTGCGACCGGACGCGGCCTTCTCGCCGGTGTCGGGCATCCCCTCTACTCTGTTGGGCTCTGGCCCCGAGGCTCCTCCCCGGGAGCCGCCCGGGGCCGGCTTTCCCTTCCGCGGCCCCTGCGCGTACCCTCGGCGCGCTCCCCACTGTCCTCGGCTGCCGCCCGGGCCCCACCAGTCGGGGATGTCTCTCCACCCCGGACAGTCTGGGCGCTGTTTCTGTATCCCGCACCACGTCCTCCCTACACTTAAGTTCTAAAGACTGCTTATTCGTGTTAGCCTCAAGGAGGGTTTTACAACCGTACTTTTAAGTGTCCTTTAAAAGAAAAACAAAAAGCTCACTGTTAAACAGACCCTTTTCCCACTATTCTTGGAGGAGTCTATTTTCTAAAAAGTTATTGAGAGGGGACCATTGGAATGATTAAATGTAACCGTGACAGCTCCCTGCGTAGCCGGGGCAAAGCAGCACCTTCACCTTTCCCTTTACACTTCGGAGCCAGTCCCTGTTGTTAGGACCCTACTACTTATTCGCTACAGTATCTACTTATCTACTACTTATTCTGCAGTATCATCTATGACTTTCATAAAATCGCTCCAAACCTGGGTCTGGCAGGTTGGAGAAGGTATGAAACCACCGAACAGTAAGAACCATCTTTGTTTGGCATCGCTGAGTTCAAAGTAATTATGGTCTAGTAGTGGAGAGGGAGTAACATCTAATTAATGTTTCTTACTCCAACTTGTTGAGCAAAGAACAAAAATGATTTAGTTAACACAATTCTGGGAGTTAGAGAGTTCCTTGTGTAAAATGAAAAATCCAAACCAGTACCTGGGATAGTACTTAACGTTTCACAGACACTAAACAAGAGTATAAATAGATTTAAAAGATAACAAAAAATATGAAATTATCTTTTTTTAAAAATTCGTTGATTTTAATGTTGGCGTTTTGTTTTTCAGTATTTACATGGTTGACTTCTAAGATTTGGGGATGTTTTGAAACCACAATGGCATTTAAACAGATTTATATGAAAATGGGTAACGAATTGTGTTATGTTAATAATTTCCAAAACATACATGGTGCATAACATCAGCATTTATCAGAAAAAGATTAATGGTAGTAATATTAGTCTTGATAGCATGGAAACTAGGCAAAAGGGAGAGTATAGAGATAACAAAATTTCCATTTTGTGCAGTTAACTTCAGTATCACCAGGCCATCCATCCAGAGGGTAAGATAAAGACAGAGACTGAATGAAAGAAAAAATGTGTAACGGTGTAAAAATAGTTTTTTGAATCTTTGTGTAAATAGAAACAAAACAAAAGACAGGATAATATTCACTTAACATTTATTGAATAAAGCATATTATTGAGAAGAGGGAGCCTCAGTTCTTTAGCAAAAGATGAAGGAGTCTGAAATGAATCTCTAAGAGGTAGGAGAATCATGCATTTGACTGGGAAAAAGGTTTTGCTGGGTTGAAGATAGTATATAGTTAAATGAGGACAGAAAGCTAAATAACCTAGGAACTTTTAATTTACCCAGAAAGTGTAGTAAGAAGAAGGGAACTAATATTTCTTGAACATTTACTCTGTGCCAGGCAGTGCTCTTTACATATGTTAAACTTCATGAGAATTAATATCTCTGTTTCACAGATGTAAAAACTGATACAATTATTGGCATCACAGCATTATTCGTTTTAGCCAAAAAGTGGAAACCATTTAAATGTCCGTGGATTGATGAATGGATAATAAATAAAGGCCATAAAAAACAAATGAAGTACTGATACACATTGATGAATTGTGAAAACATGCTAAATAAAAAAAGCCAGTCACAAAAGACCACTTATTGCATGACCCATTTATATGAAATGTCCAGAATAGGCAAATCAATAGAGACAGAAAGTAGATTAGTGGTTGCCTATATCTGGGGTGATGGGGAGTTTGAGGGAGGATGGCTAAAGGGTAACAGGGTTTCTTTCTTTCTTTTTTTTTTTTTAAAGATGACCGGTAAGGGGATCTTAACCCTTGACTTGGTGTTGTCAGCACCAAGCTCTCCCAAGTGAGCTAACCAGCCATCCCTATATAGGGATCCGAACCCGTGGCCTTGGTGTTATCAGCACCATGCTCTCCCAAGTGAGCCATGGGCCGGCCCCTCAGGGTTTCTTTTTGAAGTAATGAAAATATTCTAAAATTGATTGTGGTGATGTACTGATAGATGCATGCGTGACTGTGAATATGCTGAAAGGCATTGAATTATACACTTTAAGTGGGTGAATTGTATGGTAGGCAAATTATGTCTATTAAAAAAAAACACCTTTCTGATAAAGCTGTTTAAAAAAAAAAAAACACCTGATACAGCTATTAAATACAGACCTAGGATTCACATCCAGGTTTTTTTTTTTTTTTTTTTTTTTTTTTTTTTTTGTGACCGGTAAGGGGATCGTAACCCTTGGCTTGGTGTCGTCTGCACTGCGCTCAGCCAGTGAGCGCACCAGCCATCCTTATATAGGATCCGAACCCGCGGCCTCGGGTTCGGCCCACACATCCAGGTATTTTTGACTGCAGAGTTAATGTGTGACCTGTCTGTGGTTTTCCATAATGTTTAAACCTTAGTGCAGGGTGTTATCTTATGCCCAGTGTACTGCAGTAGCCTCCTAACTGAGCCTCCAAGTGTTTGCTCTTTCTCACTCCAGTCCATCTGGCAAATAGCTGCCAGAATAACTTTCCTGTAAATAGTACTGTGCTATGATCATGCCATTCTTTTGTTTGAAGACCTGCAGAGACCCTCAGTTGTCTAAAGTTCATTTCAAACACTTAGTCTGCTTTCGAAGACCCAACCTGGCCCCAACCTATCTTGTTATTCTTACCTACTTTCACCTGTTTAGTCTTGACGTTGTATCTAGTCTACACTGTTTACTCTTCCTGACATCTTTCTCCTCCGTATCTTATCTTGATGCTGTTTCCTCTGTCTAGAATGCATCTTTTTCCCTATTCTGCGCCTATCCAAATTTTAGCCAGCCTTTAAGTCTCAGCTGAAATGGACTGCTACTTCCATAGTGGCTTCTCATTTTAACCCAGCCTCTTATGCTTCTGTAGCACTTAGCTTACTTTTCTTGAATGGCACTTTGCACTACTGCCTTATGTGAATCTCTTAATAAGCTATTTGAAGGTAGGCACACTGTTGTGTCTTGTAGCATTTTAAATCCTAACAGGCCCTAGCAGAATGTGATGGATAACAGTCCTTGTTAAAAATAAATGAAAGACTCAGTTTTATTTTTCCCTATTTCTTGCTATCTGAACTCCCCATTTATACAATAAATATTATAGAATTCATATGGGAATGTAGTAGTAGAAGGCATTCAAGTTCTCAGCCCTCTTCAAGCTTGCATTCAGGTAGGGCCTAATAGAAAATAAAAAGGTAAAGAATAAACATGATTATTTCAGTTTGTGGTATAAGGAGAGAGAGGCTACTCTAGATAGGTGGATTAGGAAAAGTCTCTCTGAGTAGGTGACATTTGAGCTGATACCGAAAACATGAGAAGGAATCAGGCTTTAGAGACTACCTCAAAACCCCTTTAAAAAAAAAAGAAAAACTTCAATATTTTGAGTGGGAAAGACTACATTTATTTACAAAACTAATTCCCATATTTAAAATCAGTGAAGATTTCTGTTGCTCATTTGCCACTTTTTGCTACAGGGAAGTGGTAGCAAAAATATCACTGGTAAATATTTTAAGTACAAATTTGATGAAGTTTATTTAAAAAATAAACGGCAAAACAACAGTAATTTAACCACAAAGCAAGTTCAAATCTCTGATGGCATTTCCTTTTCTTATTCGTGATGTTATTCTTTATTTTCTCTCATATCTATAAACAGTAGTCTAGTGTAATGTCCGTAATTCATATCTGTTGAATATTTTAGAGGAAACTAGAGAAAATGAACTCAGATAAATTGCAAACGCTTTTAAATAAAAATAATCAGAGTATTTATTTGAGCCAATAAGCCTTTCCCTTTTTCACATTTTCCTTCTGGTCTTTATATAGATCCAGACATATTTTTTATTTGTTCTGTAACTTCCTTTTTTATACAACTAACACTGACTGAACATTTTCCATGTTCCTTCACAATCTTTGTAATTAATATTTTAAATTACTTTTTAAATACCTTAAGGTGGCAAAAAATTTTGATAGCAGAAAAAAGTATAAAATAAAATTAACCTTCCTCCCAACCCAGACCCCCAGACTCCCTCTCCAGAGACAACTACTCTTAGGTTTCTTATAAATCCTTCTACAGGTTTTCTGTGCAAATACAAGAGTGCACAGAATCATATATTTTTGGTTTTGTTTTAGTTAATTATCTTTGTTTTATGTCTTTCATTCTGGTTGCTTCCTCTTTTAAGTTTATTTTGTTGAGCAAAATTGTCTTTTTTAAAATTATTTGATATTTACATGGTTACTTATTCACTTAAGTCATTGTTTTTTGAGTATCTACCCTGTTCTTTGATCTCCTGGAATTCACAGTTGAGTGTGAGAGAAGACAGCTACTCAAGTACTGAGTGCTGTATTAGCAGTATGAAAAACTTTTATGTGAGAAAAAGGAATTATTTCCTCTCTAGGGGTGGATCAGGGAAGACTTGGAAGAGGAGGTGATATTTAAGATGGTTCTTGAAAGGTAGTAAGCTTTTGCCAGGCAGGGAAAAATCTGAGCCAAGCCCTAAGTGTGAAAAGTATGTGATTATTTATGGAAGAGGGAGCAATTCCTTTTGATTTATTGCAAAGGATCGGGGGATGTAGACCAAAAGATTGCAGTCAGATTATGAGGAGTCCTGAATGCTATGTTAAATAGTTTAGACATTCTGTAGGCAGTGGGGAACTGTTAAAGATAAGTTTTTCCCCCTCCTTCTCAAATAGCAGTCACCAGCATTTTTGGCTATCTATTAATTCCAAAAGGAAGCTATTTTCTTGTTCCTATTTTGAAGGGAAATGACTCAGATTTAAGTATAATGGTAGTGTATAGTGTACAGCTAAATGTACAGCTGGATGAATTTTTTACCAATGTAACTACCACCCAGATCAATATATAAAATCTTTCCAAGCATCCTATGACCCTTCCCAGTCCAAACCCCACTTTCTCCCCTGGAGTGACCCCTTTTCTGACATCACCATCAAACAATTTTATAATGGTGGCTTTTTACCTTCACACCTTTATGGTTAAGAGAGAAATCCTCCAGACCTTTTATTGTAAAGTATTTTTTTAAGAATAAAGACTGAATTTACTAAGTTTCTACCTAGAAAGAATTGCTTTAATATTTGCCTTTGTATATATTTAATTGGCCTTATAGTAGTACTCATTTTCATATATTCTGCTTTCATACATTTTGAACATTGTCTTGAAAGCTCTGAGTGGTCTTTCCCATGCACAGTTCAATCTGTTTTTATTCAACTGACTCATGATGATTATTGCTTTTGCTTCCTGCACCAGGTCCCTGGGTTTGCCTTTATGAAGATTCTTATCTGTTAACTGAATAACCTGGGCCAGAGGCAGGCAGAATCTGTTGGAATCATAATTTAATAACATGTTTTAGTTTTCTGAAAATGTAAATTTCTTTATGGCCTACAAGTCTGATTTTTTTACTTTTCACTATTTGATTTTCAAAAACATTGTCATTATGTACTATTATAAAAGGCTGGTTTATTATTTCTCCTCATTGGACTAATATTGGAAGACTTGGTTTCCAATCTAGGTTGTACTTCGGTTTCCTAACTTAATGAGGGGTTTGGACTACATTTTCTTTACAGTGTTTTTTCAGCTTGAATTCTCCATGATTCCATTTTTTAAATTTTCAATTTTTAAAAGTTCGTTATATTATCTTTATTTCTGCTTGCATTCATAATGGTTTTCTCTTATGCCATAATTTTCTTTTGTATTGTTTTGTTTGGGACACAAATATTTAATATTAGGTTTTTATTGCTTAAATGACATTTTACAGATTATTTCTGTCTCAAGGCTTTTTGCTCTGACATCTGCTTTCTTTTTTTTTTTTTTAAGATGACCAGTAAGGGGATCTTAACCCTTGACTTGGTGTTGTCAGCACTATGCTCTCCTAAAGGAGCTAACCGGCCATCCCTATATAGGGATCCAAACCTGTGGCCTTAGTGTTATCAGCACCAAACTCTCCCAAGTGAGCTACGGGCTGGCCCTGACATCTGCTTTCTTATAACGATTCCTTGCTCTTCTTTTATTTACTTAGGCATGATTTTAGTCCCTTGCCAGCAAATTAAAAATAAATTCCATATATATTAAAATCTAAAATGTGAAAAGTGAAACTAAAAAATATGGAAAAAATGTAGGATAATATGGGTTAGACTTTTTTTAAAAATTAGTTTGTAACCCAGATGCCATGAAAGGGAAGACTTTATTATATAAAAATTATGAATTCCTGTGTGGTAGAAGACATCATGCATGAACAAAATCAAGAGCTAAACTATAGACTTAAAAATATTGACCACACGTATGAGAGAAAGGCTTAATATATACAAAATGCCTACAAATTGATTAGGGAAAGGTAATGACACAAATGAAAAATGAGCAAAGGACATAAACAGGCAACGTGCAAATTAGGACATACAATTGTGTGTCCTTTATTACAATTGTGGTGAAGAAGGGAGTGTGGAATTGAGAGGTAATTGAAGTTGAAGGCAAGCAGACTTAGGTTACTGCACTGGTCTGGGAAAGAAGGCTGAACTGTGGTAAAGGAGGTAGAAAGGGGAAGATAGATGATAACAGGAGAGATTTGATTTAGGAGGTAGAATCAATAGGATTTAAGCTGAGGAAGGATCATCCTAGAGTAGATTCCAATCTAGAAGACTAAGTAGTGGTGTTGCTGCTTATTGATAGCAGGAAAGAGAAGGAATAGGTTTGGAGAGAAAAAATAGTTTAGGTTTAAAACACAGTGAGTGCAAGTTGAGGTGTCCAGTAAGCAGTTGGAAATATACGAGGGTATTTCAAAAAGTTTGTGGAAAAATAGAATTAAAAGCTAACATGAATCTTTCCATGAACTTTTTGAAGTATTGTCATATAGATGTATATATCAGAAAAGGGAGCTGAATTAGAGATCAGGATTTAGGGTACAGCATTTGACGGTCATGGAAGCCATAGATTTAGATGAGCCAGAGGAGATAGAAGAGAATAGGGTACCTTTTCAAGGTTTATATTGAGGTTATCTTTTAGTACTGGTCGTTTTTCTCCCTCTTGTTTCCTTGAGTATGATTTTCACATTGTGAGGCTTTCCTTAAAAACTCGTATTCATAGATTATTTTCTATTTTCCAAACAAATTAGTTTCTATTGCATTATTAGTTTTATTAATACTTTTTTATGTGTGATTTAAGATAGTAGTGCCTTCAGCATTGCTCATGCTATGCACTACCCTGTTTGTTCTACTCTGACACTTCCTCTTTGGCATTAGAGTTTTAAATATATTTCCTTTTGTACTTCAGAGAAACAAAATAAGCAAAAATAGGGTAGTTGGCATTAATAAGTCATTGTTTGGTTGGGTAGCATTTGGACCAGTGGAAGATCAATTTAGAGATCAGATAGAAGCCAGTCAATGAGTATGTTGAATAAAAGAGTTTAGATTTTATTCTATAGGCAGGAGTGAGCATTTGAGGGAATTTTGAGGTGGGTGTTGATATAAACAAAGGGTGGTGTTTCAGGAAGATGACTCTGAGACCAGTATGAGAAATGGATTGAAAAGGCAAAGGGTTGGAGGTGGGAAGCAGGAAATCCAGATAGGCGTCTATTGCAGTAGTTCAGTCAGAGATAAGAATCAAGGTGTGCCAAGAGGGAATTTAAAGTCTCTTACCCTCCAAACTGAGAGGGAACTTGGAAACTAAAAAGTGAAACAGACAATTCCATATGGGATAACTTACAGGGAGGTCCCACATGGTGAACAATCAGACGTCTGCAGCAGATGAGAGCTCTAACTCTCTGGCTTTGGACAAAGTTTATATAGAAAAAGCAGTGTTACTAAAAATAACTTCAAGGAAACAGCTTAAGAAAAATAAGTTGATAACATCGCTCACCACGTGTCCTGTAATCTATGAAGCAGGGGACTTGTGAGGCTATCGTGCACACTTACTGACACCACTCACTGCAATGTGTGTCATTTACTCCCTTAAACTTCCTGTTACAATTGCTGTTAAGGTTACTACATTACTAGCCAGTGAGACAAAGGAGAGAGTTTAAGCAAGAGTCAGCATGGCAGGTGTAAAAAAAGGTAGAGTCAGTCCTGTTTGCCATCCAACCCTCTACCCCTGACGTCTTCGTGGCCCACACATTATCTGCCAGTCTTCTGCGATGACCCTAGGTCCAGATATTGGGAGGTGCTTGCATTCCTTTCCCACAACAGCAATAGAAGCAACAAGAGGAACATCTATGCCTAGCCAGCAAAGAAAGATACTAAGAACTACTGTTCTCCATTTGCCAAAGAGAAGTAAGCCATCTAGTAAAAACATCTGCAAAGGAAAGATCTACTTGATTAATGGCTTTCTTCATATGAGAAAGAAAATCAGTTATATTGGCTTCCTATGAAGGAATACAAGTACAGCATTCTTGTCCAATCAAGGCACAGGTTGCTCCCTGTGTAGCAGTATATCCAGAGCCATGCAGTTTTGTAATACCACCTTTCTCATTTGAGCAGTTTCCTGATTCAAAAGGGAAATGCTGTCTAGAATCATTTAGGACTGTGTCCATAAATTTGGCCAAGCCTGTAATTTCCAGTTTTGTACTTATTCCTGAATATTAAGGAAAGAATATGGATAGAGGTCATTCACACCATGTCATACTTTGAGCCCAAAGAGACGAGAACAGATTGTTGAAGGACACTGGGCAAAATATCATATATTCTACCTGGTAGGGAGCAAATCCTAGGGCATATCTGCCAGTCCATCGTATGGTATATATGGCCATTGGTTGGTTCCACATATCCAGATGCTGTTCTGTTCTTAAGGGCTAGAAAAGCGCCCTTATCTGAAAATGACTTGTTTTCACCACCAGTCCATTCTGAGTCTAGTACCTTGTGTATGGTTTGACAGGCAGGTGGCAGTAGCCATCCCATGTGCCTATACACACACACCCACAAAGTGATATGGTTCAGCCTCTTGATACAAAAGAGGGCCATTGAGCCTAACATTCCATGCTTGGCACACACCCACCCTAGGCCATCCCAAGTGTGGTATGCTGTGGGTATCCTAGAAGCATTTGTGCAGTGTCTAACTAATAAAAAAATGTGGTGTTTGATTTCATTCCAGCTGAATAAGGAAGAAGGCCTTAAAGTGGTATTTAGGGTTCTGAGAGACAGAGTTCTTACTTTGGGATATAGCAAGTCCTACCCATAATTCCCATTCATTCAAATTGAAGAGGAGGACTTTCCATGGCATTCCTTTGGCACTGGACATTGGCAGCAGTCTGCAAACCCAGCAGTCAGTGATTGTGGGTCTCAGCATATTTAGCTGCACATTAGAGGAAGGCATTCCCAGGTACTGCTAGTAAGAGTCCGATGAGGAAGTAGCTATGGGCAATAAGATAAATGTTTCAAATGTATTAGGGAAAGTCTTCATTCAGCAAGAATATAGTTGCAGTTTGATCACCATGTGCTACCACGCCTGGTTTTAGCACTTTCCCTGGAGGGCTATACCATATATTTTGGCCCTTGATGCTGTTGATATGGGCAAGGATATTATAAACAGGAGCTTCTGTTGTCACCCATAAAAGCAGACCTACTTCTGTGTTTTAGGGGACATGGGGAAGTCACATATGTCATGGTTGGACCCTCCCCTAAATAAAAAAGAGGGCTGAGTGTGATGCCAGAGGTAAGGCCACCCCTGATGGGATAAGGATATCAGGCCACCTGTGAGGGGGATATAATTTTAATGTCCAGTCAACGAAAGTTTTCCCAGGTATTTGTATTTGGACTTTTAAAGCTCTAGTGATTGGCATACATTCAGCCAATCAGTCACAAGCAGACATGTGTCCCATGGTGGGTGCAGCATTTATCAGTCTGATGGCTTCTGTCAGTCAAGGGGACCATCCCTTCAGGATTCTGTCTGGTGATAAAGTCTTCAGGGTGGTTTTAATCATGCTGTTCATCCTCTCAATGAGACCTGCAGCTTTAGGATTATAAGGCAGAGGAAAAGTCCATAGTATGTCGTGGGACTCAGCTCACTCATGTTTGGTGAAATGGCTTTCTAGGTCACTGTCAATTTGTGACGGGGTTCCGTACATATTCTCCAATTTGGTGAGTCCCTTTATAGCAGTAGCCTGATTCGCTCTTTACAGGTGAAGGCTTGTATAAGGCCAGTTGCTGTGTCTGTACGTGTTAAAATATACATATGCCCTTCAGATGTTGGTGGAGGCCCCAGATAATCTACCTGCCATATGATGACTGGGTGGTTAGATCAACCGATGTGCCCTGGTACATTCTCAGTGGGCATTGCTGCAGCTGGAATTGCAGGCAATCCTTATCAGCAACCTGCACATTTGAATATTTAATTGGTAAATGAAGCCTTTTTACTATTTCCCAAGTTTTCTTTGGTTCTCAATGGTCAGATTTATGACGAACCCAATCTGCCATGTCAGAGGGGTCATCAGATCCTCCAGCTGAACGGCTTGGGCCCTGGTGAGGGCATCAGCCTCATGGATGCCTGGTAGGGTAGTCTGGGAGTGAGCTGATACATGCCATAAAGACACCTAAGCTGTCGGCTGTGTACATGCTTCCCATATGTCTCTCCATAGCTTGGATACCCATAACAGTTTTCCAAGCACAGTCCAATTTTCACGGTGCCATTGTGGCATCCAAATAGTCAAAACTTTCCAAAAGCCCAGCTTTCAGTGGCTACATTGAGTAGCATCAGTTCGTGGGTCAGTATGATCCACATTGCTCATAGTTCAGCCCACTGGCTACTCTATTTAGTCCCATCCTCAAACTAGATAATGTCACAGTCCAATCTGACAGCAGAGGAACGCCAGGTGGGTGGATTCCCCTGGCTGCTACCATCACGTCCAGGTGTAGGGGGAGAAGTGCCCACTTCCTCTTGCACTTGTGGGAGAAGTGGAGCAAAGTCTATGATCTTTGGAGTGGGATCCGAGTCCACATACGCGACTGGTCCCAATAGAGTATGCAGCTCCTAAGACAACAGGCTGGTGTTATATGAACTCCATTGCTGCAAATACTTGTGCCATTTCTGCAAAGTGCTTATCTGTGCACATACTCTCTTTGGTTTTAAGAACATGTCCTTAATCCATCTTCCTACTGGCAGGGAGGTCAGTACTTCCACTAGCAGGTTGGTTGTTAAGCCTTCTGTTTGTTGTAGAGCCAGATATGTAACCAAAAGTTTTTCTTTTACTTTTCTTTTTCTTTTTTTTTTTTTAAAAAAAGATGACCAGTAAGGGGATCTTAACCCTTGACTTGGTGCTGTCAGCACCACGCTCTCCCAAGTGAGCCAACCGGCCATCCCTATATAGGCATCCAAACCCGTGGCCTTGGTGTTATCAGCACCACACTCCCAAGTGAGCCACAGGCAAGCCCTCAAAAGTTGTTTTTCAGTGGGGCTATATCTGATTTCTGCACCTTTCCATAGTTGTGACCAAATCTGCAATGGGATGTGTTTCCCATTCTGCTTCTGCTACAAGCCCTAACCAAATCCCTCTGGGTAAAAACTAACATCCATTTCACATCTTACATTTGTCATCAGCATTTCTAAAGCTTGTACTTATTTTACCGCTATCTTAGCCTTGTCAAATGCTTCTCGTTGGGGAGTGCCCCATCCCATTTGGTTCCCCTTTTTACCATAGTGTAAAAGGGTCTTAGGATTTGAGCTAAATGGAGCATAAAGGATACCAGTAACTCAATTCCACAAAAGTTTGTCAGTCTTTCACAGATTGACGAACAGGGAAAGCTGTAGTTTATTTACAGCCACCTGTGGCATAACTTCTGTCTTCCCTGACAAGATAACTCACAGAAATTTTACCAACTGCCCCAGCCCTGGTATCTTGTTGGTATTTACGTCCCATCGCCTTTTCTTCAAGTGTACCTGGAAAGACACTGCATTTGGGAAAAAGACAGTAAATCATTATTGGTTAGCATGATATCATCAGTATGGTTACACGCTTTAAAGGGTGCATCTGCTTTCCATCTTTCCAGGTCCTTGCTACCATGCCATGACAAATGGTGCAACTATTTAAGTAGCTTTTGGGGGCAGTACCTGAAAGGTCTACTGCTTCCCATCTTGGGTGAAGGCAAACTAATCTTAAGACTAAAGAAAGCATTTGCCAAATCCAGCATACAGTGGTATGTCTTGAGGGAAGTAGATATCCGTTCTAGCAAAGAGGCTATATGAGGCACTGCCTCATGTGTAGAGTAATTCACTGTCAAATGCCAGGTGCCGTTAGGCTTCCTCACTGACTACACAGAGCTAATATATGGGCTTCAGGCTGGCCACATCACTTCTGTCTTTTCTAATTCTTGAATGGTTGCCGTAATCTCTTCATGCCCTCCTGGCAGTTTGTACTGTTTAGTGGTGATAACCTGGTGAGGCCTGGGTGGTCTCATAGGGTTCTCAGTTTGCGCGTCCTACCAATACAGTTTTGTTCAAATGCGTAGCCTGAATTCACCTGTTGTGGTCCTCAAATCCAAGTCCTTCAGTATATCTACTCCTACGATACATTCCAGAATTGGAGAAATATGTACCAGGAAGAGACAGGGAGGGAAGGTAGTCACCAGTTTGTAAATAGAGTTGTCTTTTTAACTCTGATTGTTTGGCCCCCGTATCTATCACTGGCTTGAATCTCACCCCTAAATTTAGTGGGATTGCCATAAATCGAAGTGCACTTGGCTCCTGTGTGAATTAGAGCCAATACTTTAGTGTGAGACCAATAAATGGTTAATTCTGCATGTGGCCTCTGGACACACACACACACACACACACACACACACACACGTTGCATACCACACACACACACACACCCGTTGCATACACCAGAGGGCAATGTTGACCCAGTCCCTAGTCTTAAGGGGTTGGGGACAGCCACCCCTCAGAGTCCTCCTGGGAAGGAGGGACACAGGGTTGTGCCTATGGTTTTTCTGTATTTGACTTAAGAGGAGTAAATTGCTTGTCCTCCAGGAGAGCTTCCCATAAGGTTATAAGGACTGAATTTGGCATCTTATCAATGTCCTACTTTGGGGTACCTGCTAATACTAGATCATGCCATAATTACTTGCGGGAGACCCTTTTGAGTCCTCAGTCTTTTACATCCCCCTTCTTAGGGTCTTTGGTTTTATCAACCTTTCTATTTCCTTTACGGCGGATTCTCTCAGTTTTGCTTAAGTCAGCAACTATGGATGCTACTGTTTGGATGGGTTGGCCTACCGTGAGACAAGTACTGAATCCAGAGTCCCATACCAGGCACCAAGAGCTGATTGAAAGACTCTTTTTTATTCCTGCCATAAAAAAATTCCTCATCTGGTCCCCTAAAATTTGGGGCATAGATGGTATGCTTTATCCCTAATTCTCTCCCTACATTCTGAAATTCTTTCATAGTTGTCCATCATAATGGAGGAAATGGCACATCCCCTTCATTGGGCCAAGTCAGTTTTACACTTGCTTGCACCCATTCTATCAGATTTTCCAAGTGGCCTTGGTTTTTTCCAGCCCCAGTGACATACAGACACTGTTGCAGGGCAGATTGCACCATCACAGATGCCATCTTTGATATCTCAGAACCATTTAGCGTTATGCCATCTCCTCCTGCGTCCTACAACTGTAGTAGCTATGCAACTACTCCCTCTTTCTGTTTGAACCTTCTAGTTAGCTCTATAAATTCAGTGGGGGAGTATTCCTGCTTGGTGGTCTTAGTACTGCTGGTGGGGTACTCCTCCCTTTCATCTCCTGGCTCTCTAGTGCCTCGGTTTTAGTTTGAATCAAAGTTCTTAACTCAGACATTTCTTCTTCGATAATATCCTTGTCTTCTGATGAGTCATTTTCCCAGGGATCCTTCTGTTTTGGGGGTCCCAGTTCTCCTGCAAAACAATGGTTCTTACATGGGCTTGTGTCAGGTGCCTGCCCTGCATTAAGGCCACTTTATAAGCCATAACTTCAATATGTTCCTCTTGTGGTTGAATCTTTTTGGAAAGTAAGTCCAAATTGGTGAAGCAAGCCATTCTTATATCTTTCTCCAGGCTAGAGCTTCCTTAGTTTTTTCTGATTCCTTCTGTAGCTGTAGCTTCTCCACACTCAACTTCAAAGCACAGAGGAGGTCAAGCTACTGCTTCAATGGCTTGTTCACTTTCCTTCTTCCATTGTTTATTTCCAACAGCTTCAGTTAAATTCCTCGGGCATTTTGGGGGCATCCCTGCACTCACACTCTGGTCAGAAGTGTTCGGTAAACCTAGCCCGGGCCCCCCACATGGAAGTTGCTGGCCAGCCTGGGATTTCCTCTGCCACGTTCCCCTTAGCCATGCTGGCTTCATTCTCAGTCTTCTGGCTGTCTCATCAATTGTGTGAGGAGGAGGTTAAAGTGTAATATTCTCTGAACTGAGAGGGAACTTTGATACCGAAAAATGAAGCAGGCAATTCTACATGGCTTACAGAGAGTTTGAATCAAGAGTAACCTACATACGGAGAGGTTACATATAGTGAACAATCAAACATCTACAGATGAGAGCTCTAACTCTCCTGGCTTCAGGCAAAGTTTATATAGCAAAAACAGCATTACTAAAAATAACTTCAAGGAAACAGCTTAAGAAAAATAAGTTGATAACATCACTCACCAGTGTCCTGTAATCTATGAAGCAGAGGTCTTGTGAGGCTGTTGCGCAGATTTACTGACACCTCTTGCTGCAGTGTCATCCACTCCTTAAATCTTAGTTCCCTTCACACTTACTGTTAAGGATACTGCATAACTAGCCAGTGGGACAAAGGAGAGAGTTCAAGTAGGAGTCAACATGGGAAGGGGATCAAAGGTGGAGTCATTCCTGCTCATCATCTACACAAGGTAGTGGTGGTGACAGTGGCAGTGAAAAATAATGGCTGGATACCAAAAAGAATAAGCAATACTGCCTAATAATTGGATGTAGGGGAAGAAGGAAATAGCCAAGGACTATGACTAAGAAAATGGCAATAAAACCTACAGAAATGAAGTCTAGAGAAGATTTTAGAGAACTACCATATGATCTCAACTTGAGATTTGTAGGTACTTAAGCCTGTTTGGTGTAATTAATTGAATAAAGTCCAAGGAGAGAGGGACTGTAAGATTGTTGAAAATTGAAGGACTGATCCGATGATGAAATTTTGATGGAGAGTATGGTCTGAGGAAGAGTGTAGAACAAGTAGAGCAAAGATAAGAGAATTCAGTCTTAGGGTATATCTGTATTTGTGATGCTGTAGAAATAGATATAAGGTCAGATAGTTTTCGTTAGTGTTTAGAGGAAATACCTTTTCAGTTCTATATTAGTTGATGTGATATTCTTTGACTCCTCCCTAAACATAACTTACCTGTGACCATATCACTTTTCATGGATGCCCCTAATCTTTCTGTCCAAAAAACTAATTTTTTTAATCATTTATTTTTAAGATGCTAACACCATGACTGCCTAGTTATCTTCAGATTCTAAGGCTGTATGATCTAGTAGAGATGTAATGCAAGCCATGTTTGTAATTTTAAATTTTCCAATAGCCACATTTAAAAGTAGGTGAAAAGAAACAGGTGAAATTAATTTTAATAGTATATTTTATTTAACCTGATATATCCAAAATGTTATCATTTAAACAATTAATTAAAAAATTGATAAGATAATTTTCATTCCTTTATTTTGTACTAAGTCTTCAAAGTCTGGTGTGCATTTTATACTTGGGGTACATCTAAATTCAGACTATCCACATTTCAAGGGCTTGGTAGCCACATGATAGTTGCTACCACCTAGGACATTGCAGTTTTAAGGTTTTGAAGACTATAATGAGATGACTTCTGCCTAGGGAGCTCTTCTCCAATCTGCTCCATCTTAAATTCCATCAGCATTCATTTCTTAAGGGAAAGACACAAATCTGATATGAACAAGCAAAATGTCTTCAATTTTCAGCTTGTTTTTAGGTGTAGGGAATGAAGCTACCTTAGCTCTGCCTGAGAAAATCCTTTATTTTTGCCTGTAGGGTACTAGAAACCAGTGCTTTGGGGTTAAATTATGGTTAAATTCTTCAGGTTTTTAACCGTAATTCTCATGTAACATTATAATTCTCCTAGCAAACAATATATATATAATTGCCTTAACTGATAATTAACACTTTCAAATATTCCCTATCACAATAAAACCTTCCAGATAACCAAATATGTGGGTTTTTTCCCTCACACCAACCAAATTCTCCTACTCTCTGGACACCAACTGCATATCCTACATATAGCTCAATTCTGTTAGTGTCAGACTCCACAGACTTAAGGGCTCAGGCCCACAAGACTGCCCTCCCTTCAAATGCCAGTAGCAAGTCTCCAGGTTACCCACACTTCTGTCTGGCTTGGTTACAGAGTCGGTGGTTCCCACCTCCCCCCCACTTCCTGTTCAGGTTCAATAATTTGCTAGAATGGCTCACAGAAGTCCAGAAAACGCTTTACTTACTATTACCAGTTTATTATAAAGGATACAAGTGAACAGCTAAATGAAGAGGTACATACGGTGAGGTCCAGAAGGGTCCTGAGTGCAGGAGCTGCTATCCTCAAGGAGTTTGGGTGCCCCACCCTCCTGGCACATGGGTTTATTTACCAACTCATAAGCTCTTCAAACCCTTCCTTTAGGGGGTTTTATGGAGGCTTCATTATGTAGGCATGATTGATTATATCATTGGCCATTGGTGATTGAACTCAGTCTCCAGCCTGTCTCCCTTTCCCAGAGGTCTAGGGGTGAGACTGAAAATCCTAACCCTCTAATCATGGCTCGGTCTTTCTGGTGACTAGCCCCAATCCTGAGTCCATCAGGATTGGAGTCCATCAGCCAAGAGTCATCACATTACCACACCGAAGACACTATCACTCAAGAGAATCCAAGGGTTTTAGGTGCTCTGTGCTAGGAACTAGGGACAAAGACCAAATATTTTTTATTATCCCGCAGTAACTTTTGCTAATTGGTTAGAGCCATTCTCTGCTAAGTTGGTTAGAGTGCAGTATTATAGAAAGGTCAAGGGTTTGAATCCCTGAACCGGCTAGCCACCAAAATAATAATAATAATAATAATAATAATAATAATAATAATAATAATAATTATACCCTCTGCTAGAACTGTCATTTTTTAATGTGGTGCCAAAAAGTCAATGGTAAATTTTTCAAAAGCATTAATTTAAAACAAATATAAATTAAGAAATAGAAAAGTTTAAATGAATTATATACAGCCATCTCATTAGTAGGAATTAATGAAAGAAGAGTTGCTGTGACATTTTAATTATAGTTTATGTATTACATGCTACATATTATTACAGTTTTCAAAATTAATTTTGAAAATTAATAAAACATATTTAATGCAGGAAATTGTTTTATGATCAAGTAGAAGAACTGATATTTGTGTGAATTGCCTACCTGTATTCTTTAATACATAAGAGAAAATGTTTTATAAATCAGTGAACTAATTTTAAAAATATATTTAGATTTTGAGAATCATTGCAAGAAGCAAATTAATAATATGCAGATTTGATTGTCAAATGTAATTTAGCCATGGGCTAGTTAAGGATGTTTGTATGGGTTTTTTTGTTTTCATCTTGTTTACTTGATATTTAAGCAGAGTAGGAAAAACCAAATTAGATAATACTTTTAGAAATATCTTCCAGATATGTTCATACACATAAATATATTCATATTAGCTCCCTTTATAATAGTCTTATCTCAAATTTTAAAAATATATTACAGGTTAAATGTGTCATGTAGGTTAGATATTAAAGAGAACTGTGTTTTTTACTTAAGGTTTAATAAATATATATGCTTTTTAATATAGTTTTGTTTTGTTTTGTTTTGTTTTTTAAAGATGATTGGTAAGGGGATCTTAACCCCTGACTTGGTGTTGTCAGCACCATGCTTTCCCAAGTAAGCCAACTGGCTATCCCTATTATAGGGATCCGAACCTGTGGCCTTGGTGTTCTCAGCACCACACTCTCCCAAGTGAGCCACAGGCTGGCCCTTCATATAGTTTAACAAATTTTCAATTGGGTTTTTCCTCATTTTGGACATTTTGAGTAGTTAGTCTGTTATATTTCTAACTGTTGATTTAGATTCCTAAATAATCCCTTTTTTTTTATAACAGAGATAAAAGCGACAGTGTTTGATGACTGCAAGAAAGAAGGTGAATGGAAGGTAGAATTTGCATACTTTGCTCTTTTTATTGAGGACATCAGTATATCATCCTTTTGAAACTTTCTATAAGAGTAGGGTCTGGAACTACACTGCTTGCCTTCAAATCCTGACTTCACTACTTAATAGCTGTGGCTCCTTGGGCAAGTTACTTGACCTCTCTCTGCCTCTATTTCCTTGTCTATAAAATGGGTAATGGTAATATCTCATATGGTAGTTGTAAATATTAAGTGAAATAATCCATGTCAATTGCTTAGAACAGTGCTTGGAACAATAATTATTATTCTACAAGTGGCAATTTATAATTCTAAGAAAATTCAATGTTAAACATAAGATACATTTTTTTTTTTTTTTTTTTTCGTTCTTTCGTGACCGGCACTCAGCCAGTGAGTGC
Source organism: Cynocephalus volans (assembly GCF_027409185.1). Classification (NCBI taxonomy): domain Eukaryota; kingdom Metazoa; phylum Chordata; class Mammalia; order Dermoptera; family Cynocephalidae; genus Cynocephalus; species Cynocephalus volans. The sequence goes on from NC_084467.1 coordinate 95,984,663, forward strand.
ACTGGTCATCCTTATATAGGATCCGAACCCGCGGCGGGAGCGTCGCCGCGCTCCCAGCGCAGCACTCTACCGAGTGCGCCACGGGCTCGGCCCCATAAGATACATTTTAAATGAACAAGCTCTCTATTTCAAAATAGAAATATTTCTTTTTGTTTACTTATGTATAATACTATATATATGTATTAGGGTACTTCAAAAAGTTCATGGAAAAATTCTTATTATTTTTTAATTCTATTTTTCCATGAACTTTTTGAAGTACCCTCATATATTGAGAAAATAAATCTCCAGCTCATGCAAGTTAAAAAACAAGTGGAGATGATTTTCCTACCATCCTGGTACTTTAATTTTATGTTGTAAAATGTTTATAAGATTAAGAAGGCTTAATGGATAAAATTTTGTTTTTTGTGAATTCTTGGCAATCAGATACTTATACTATTTCTTAATTTGTATTTGTTTTAAGATAATGCTTTTAGATGAATTTACCACTAAGCTTTTGGCATCATGTTGCAAAATGACAGATCTTCTAGAAGAAGGTATAACTGGTAAGTGTTACTAATTCTCATGATGAAAACTTTTTCATTTTGATTGGGAAGGTTTGAAATATTAAGAAATTTTAGTTAGGAATTGTGTTTCTGAGGAGCTTATGTTTTATTTATTTATGAGTCTAGTAGATTTAACATTCTTCTTTTCTCTGTGAATCTTCAGAATAACATTTGTAAGTCAGGTTTTTTCTTTCCCCTCAGCTGAGACATATTATTTAGTGCTGCTAACCAAGACTAAGTTAATTGCCTTGTTGAGGGTTGTTCTTTAAACTTTTTACTCTTACATATTTAACAGTTTTGTATATTAATGTACTAAGTTTACCTTAGTGTTTTGATTAATGGTTGTGGTTTTCATGTATTGCTTTTAAATTGATATTAAGATTTATGTCATAAAATCAACTTTTGTACATATTTACAAATGTATAATGCTGACTTTGTAAATTTCTCTTTATTACCTAGAAATCAGATAATTAATTATAAGTTTAAATCAGATAATTACAAGTTTAAATCAGTTGTAGTATGAAAATTTTAAATACTTATAGATTCTGAAAAAAATGATATCACAAGAAGTTATCTTCAACTACGCAGGATTGTGTTAATTATCTGTATTAGTAATTGTGAGATTGTGTTAGTAATCTGTATTACCTTTAGGGGAAAATAGCAATATCTTATTACATACATAATCATGTTATCCTCAATGCATTATCTTCTAATTCATTTTTTTACATTTGATCTTCATAACAACTCTATAAAAACAGATATTAAATACCCCCATTAGTAATGAGGAAACTGAGACTCAAAGTAAAATATAATTATTTTCTATTTTGGATCCTAATGTCGTATATGTACCCTCTGTCACTCTTAACTTGTAAGATTCAAAAGTACACCTAGTATTCTCAAAAAAGCCTGACCATATAATATTTACGTTTGGATTTTTATATATAAAATAATCTTTATTGTTGATTATATATCCAATTTGTGGTCTTTATAACCTTCAGTGGATAAAGTTGTAAACTAGAAATTAGAAGATTAAAGCCTTGGTTTTTCTACTACTAGATAAGTGAAATATTAAGTCACTTAAGTTTTTTAAGTTCCCAGAGGTCGTTCTTTTTGTTTTGTTTTTTGTTTTTGTCTTTATTTTTGGCAGCTGGCCAGTAAGAGGAGCCAGAGGTCATTCTGATGTGAAACTAGGATGAGAACCATTTGATAATGTGTGAAAACACTGTGAAACTACAGAGCCATTATGCACTATGAGGAGGATTTACTGCATTTTATAGACCATTTTTTAATTTTTTATTTTTTATTAGTGTATTATTCATTATTACAAATCATACTTATTCTTTATGCCCCTTATCCAGTGTCTCCTATTTCCCCTCCTCCTGTAATAACCACAGATTCGTTCTTTCCATCTGATGGATTAATTGTTCCTCTGTTGGTTTGTTGCCTAGATGAGCTATCCAGTACTGAAACAGGTGTGATCAAGTCCTCCCCTATAATCGTAAAGCAGATGCTTCTTCTGTTACTCTGGAGTGTGCTTTGTGGAGAGAGAGGACCTCTTCTCTGTGTGTGTGTGTAGACCATTGTTTCTTACTGTGTATTCAGTGTTGATGGATATTCTTCAAGGAAAGGATTCTGTTTTCAATTAGTTAGGGAAACAGTATTAAACAAAGCTAAATATGTTTCCTTAGGACTTTTCAGAGCCTTTTATGTGCCAACATATATGTGGATCCCCGGGGTAAAGGGTACTCAGTTTTTAAAAATTATTTGACCACAGAAAGCTTTTTTTTTTAAGAAGAATTTCATAGGACTGTATATAATAGAGCATACTGATGCAGAATGTTTTTGATATCCTCCAGAATCACTTAGGTTTGCTCTGGTTTAATCATAGTCATATCTACTAACTTGAACTAACGTGGGCCTTTTGAGTTCCACATTAGCTCTCTTGAGAATCCCTCTATGAGACTTGGCATTGGCAGGTTCAGTGGTCAGACTTCCTGTTGTCATTTAGGTTATTTGTAAAGATATTCAGTAGTGTCTTACAATTTAAAAAAATAGCTGAGGGGAAAAATGCTATTCAGTATTTGCTACTTCAGTGGAGAATAAAGTCAAGTAAAACCCTTTAAAAAAATAGACTAGGAATTAGCTTATTTCTTTGTCACTATTAAAGACTTTTCTTTCTTTTTTAATCGGTTAATAGGTATGCACTTTTTAGTGAATTGGAAAAGCACTTTCTGCTATTGATAACCAGAGATTTCAGAATATTTTCAAAGTCTGTGTTCTAAATCATTACATGATATTTTCACAGGGTTTTAACATGTACATTATTCACCAAACGTAATAGTATGTATAGTATACAAATGACCATAAGATACTTCATTTTGAGCATTACATAGTGTAAGTAAATTAACAGATATTAAATCTTAATCTTTTAAGGGTAAAATTATAATTGTTGGGAATGAAGATAAAAAAAGTTTTTCCTTGGAAATCTTATTTGATATCCTATCTAATAGTAGCTATGATATCAGCACCGCACTCTCCCGAGTGAGCCACGGGCCGGCCCTAATAGTAGCTATGATAAACCTACACATTACTGATATAAATTTAGGAATGAGAAAATGAAATCACCATATTTAAAGGAGAAGTCTACAGGTAGCCTCCCTTGCATATCACATTAACGTTAATTCTTTCTAGACTCTTTGCCACCATGAGTCTTGAAAGATGATTCTCATGTGTAGAAGGATACTTTAAATTAGTTAATATATATATATATATGTATACACACACACACATACAGCTTTAGTTAATTTGACAATTAAAGTTTATTAGTTTTATATTCACTTTGTTTTGCACTAGATAATTTTATAGACTTCTTAATTTTAAGAAGAAAAATATAATTAACTAAATTCTAGTGATATTTTATTGTTAAAAATACTTTATAAATATTAGTGTGTGCTTTTAAAAGAGTAATAGTTAATTGACAACTTATTTAAAGACTATTATAGTAGTCAAAAACTTGGGTTTTGGAGTCAGACAGAGCTAGGTTGGAAGCCTGCCTGTTCTACTTTCTGTGTGATTGGATAAGTAACTCCTTTAAGCCTCAGTTTCCTCATTTGTAAAATGCTTATATTATAGGGTTATTATGAGGTTTAATAAATAATTCATGTAAAGTACTCAGACTGGTAAATCTGGCATTATATTTGCTCTTATTGTAATATATTTTTGAAAAGAAATGCATATTTTAATTTTTAATGCATTTTCTTGGTTTCTCCAAGACCTGTAGATTGCTTATACTGGTAGACCTACCTAACTATGAAATAACTGCTTTATCTTTTTTTTCTCACGATGAGAACGGAACTCTGACCATGGTTTAGCTTCAGGGAAGAGACATTTTCAGTATTTTTTAAATTTATCAAATGAAGACAAAGAAAATATTAAACCCAGTATATGTAAATGTGTTTTCTTATTATTATAAATGGAAAGTACAACAAAATTTATTTAAAAATTGTTTTAAGTGTATAAATATGTGGTTATATAAAATGACCTTTTTTTTATTAGTTGTGGAGAATATTTATAAGAATCGTGAACCTGTCAGACAAATGAAAGCTCTTTATTTTATTTCTCCAATATCAAAGGTGAGTATTTTAAATCTCTAAAAAGTAGATTCTTCAATATTTTTACCATTGTCATGGTTTGCTAATAGAAAATTCAAAATAATAAAATATCCTTTATTTAAAAAATATTGCCATAAACTAGTTAACTTAGGAAAGTTTTTGCTGTTAGAAGATTGTTTTATTTGCACTCTTCCCACTGAGAATGCATAAGTGAGAAAAGTCCTTTCTCGTACATATACAAAAGCAGAATTTAATTATAAAATGATAGAAGTTATGCAGATTTTTTGCATCATTTGTTATTGGTACAGTTCTACTGAACCATAATTTGGGGGGGGATGGAAATGTAGATAAAAGAAATAATCTCAAATTAATCCTTTATCTTAGTGACTTCTCTGTAGTGTACATATATGTATATGTGCGTGTGGATGAATATATGTACATATATATTTTCTTTTTTTTTAATTTTTCTTATTTTTTTGTGGCTGGCTGGTACATGGTTCCAAACCCTTGGCCATGGCGTTACCAACTCTGTGCTCTAACCGAGTGAACTAACTGGTCAGCCTGTACATCCATATTTCTAATGTCTAAGGAATTTCTTCATTTCTTCAGTTTATAATGATTGTATGGTTTAACTCAAACTTTAAGCCACACTTTTAGAGCCAAATAAAGTATCAGATTCCCTTATTCCCTTATGTCTGAGTTTTTCCAACACATTTCACTTATTCCCACCTAGTATGTTAATTTGGCACTCCCAATTTCATTTCACTTCTAACTCGGTCACACAGTAGGAAAAAAACCAGATATTCATTAGTCTTTATATATTGACTGCTGGTGTGAAGAGTGGGTTTTAATGACATTTTACATTTTATCTGTGATATAATTCCATAAGTTAAAATTTATGATTGGAAAAAATGCAAGTTAAAAGCACCATTTTGCACCTAGCAAATTGGCAGATGGATTTAAAAATATATATATATATATATATAAATATGTGAGGTATATATATAAATATGCAATACATGTATATCACATTCTAGCTATTTGTGGGTAATGGAGCACAAACTACCATATACTGCTAATGGGAGTATAGATAGATACAGACTTTTTGGAAAATAATTTACCATTTATCAAGAACCGAAAAAAAACGTTCTATATTTTGGAGTTTATCATAAGGAAGTAATCAAATAAATGGTCAAATTCAGTTTTCAGCCATAAATCTAATTAAATTCAGTTTTTAGCAATAAATCTAATTAAATTCTTAGCATTAATAAATAGTAGTATGAAAGACTATATGGCCATTGAAATAGGGTTTCTAGGAATTTTTTTAATGACCTATGTAAATGTTCATTTTTAAAGTTAAATGATAACAGCAGGGTACAAAATTCAGTACAGGAACAAAGGATTCGGAGAAGAGGGTCCCTGAATGTGACTCCCTTATCTCCCACAACCAACTCCAGTTTGTCTTCCTGTCCTGAAACAGTGGCCTGCTGGGTCCTACAGACCTCTGGTTGCAGGTGAGGATTTGGGGTTCATAGCACTGGTGAAGAAACCTGATATGAGACTTGCTTCCTCACGGCCTGGGCAAATAACTGGAGACCAACATCAAAGTTCCCAGGCAAGGCTCATAAAACCACGGATTTCAAGAAGAGTTTGCTATAAGAGATCTGTGAACACCAGAGGAAAGATCAATTGGATGTCTCAGAAAGGCCTTGGTCATTTGTCCGCTTTGGTTTGGCGGTTTTGGAAGGAGAAACCTCTTTGCCTTCCTTCACTGTGGAACTACCTCCATTTAGGATATTCCAACAACTAAACCTAAGCCTCAAGTGAACTGACAAAGAAAAGCAGCCACTCAGCTAAGTGGGTCTAGCTGCCACAGAGAAGTAGTTCAGTAAATGAAGAAAACACATACTAGCAAAAACAGTTGCTTGAAGGATAACAACCTGAACAGAAAAATAGTTCACGTAAGGAGAGTCTAGTACAGCACATAGAAAACTTTCTGTAGCTAAAAAATGTGATTTCTCACTTAGAAGATAATTGCTACTGAAATTTGAATTAGCAGCATAGAAGATCAAAATGGAATATGTCAAAGCAAAAAAAAAAAAAAGAAGAAGCAGCTGTGGAAATCATGGGGGAAAAGATAGGAGACTTGTAATAGATACATGTAACAGAAATATAGTTCTAGAAGTTCCAGAAGGAGAAAAAGGAACAGGTAAAAGAGAGAGAATAAATAAGTTCTTTGTTCTTCATTTTTGTATCCAGATGATTGTTAAACCTTTTTTTCCTAAAACTACCACATTGAGATATATACTACCAGACTATATTCCCTGTCATTCCTCCTCCTCGCAGTCATCTACCAAGCTGTGAGTCTTTCATTCTAATCCCTTGACAATTTTAGCCCCTAGATCACTGTCATTCTCTTCAACACTTCTCCAGTTATATGTCTTGGTAGTTTCATTATCCAGGTAGATAATACTTCCAGTATGTTGACCTCTCAGTTGCTTCATCTGTTACCTCTTGTATTCTGTGTTGCTTCAGCTCTCCTTCATTGCCAATAACAGTACTCTATTCATATTTATTGTCTTGCTGCTTATTATCATACTGTATATTACCTTACTAGCTATCACTGGCTAAAGAACATAAGATCTTAAAAAATCAGTTTATAAGTTAGACTTTTAGCCAATGAGAGTTTTACTTTATCATCGAAATAAAGTAATCTTAGTTATTTCAAAAGCTAGCATATTTAAATTAATATTCAATAAAATATGTATTAACATCTAACCTTTTTTTTAAGTCTGTAGATTGTTTCTTACGTGATTTTGCAAGTAAATCAGAGAACAAATACAAAGCAGCATATATATACTTCACTGACTGTAAGTGTCTTAAAAAGTGATTGTTTCATTGCTTAAAATCCTATTTTTAAATAATCTACTTTTTATAATATTATTCCAGTGCTAATGATTTTATGTTTTATCATTCATTGTAATTAGGCTAGAAAAAAATCTAAAAATGTAAGAATATTTCTACCCTAACTCATGTTAAGATGTTAGAAAATTAAAAGAAACAATTTTCAACTAGTTTCAAAACACAGTTGGGGTGGAGGGTTGGTGGAGAGGACTGTCACTCAAATTCTATGCTGGGGACAGGAATAATTATTTTTAATCACAGTTTTAATTGGGGATTTGATTATATTATATTAAAAAATAAGACCCTTTGGGAAGGTACTAAAGAAAACAACCATCTGGCAAATATTAAGGTAGATAATCTATCACATTTCTCTTACTATGCCATATGTTCAAATATAAAGCAGATAAACTAAAGAATCACGAAGTCCAGAGACACATACAATTCGGTTTTGTGTGTTATATAATTATACTTCAAATTAAAAAGATCTTTTATCTAAGTTAAGTCTCACTTTAAATAATATATTATTTTTCCTGTATATTTTTATTTATCTCATGCCTTGTAGTAGTTGACATTTTTAAAAATGTCATATTTGTCATTTAAGTAACTTATTATGTAGAACTTCATGTTTAATAGAACTGATAAAGTTTAATGAATGTGAAGCCTCTTCTAACGTCACAATTCTTGAGGCTAAAGAATATTACGCTAAAAGACACTAGGAGCCAAAGGTTGGTATTCCAACTTAGATATAATGGAACATTTAGGTGAAAGGGGAAAAACACAGAATTTATTTTCTCAGACTTACTAGTTTAGAGTCTTGGAATTTCTTGGCATTAGAAATGTTCCTGTAATTCAAGGAAAAATTAACAATTTGTGGGGTATGGTTGCAGTGTAAATCACTTAGGGGCAGATTTGGAAAAGTAGTGTAAATTTCTGTAAGTGCTTCGTTTTATTAAATCATGAATTTGGACATGATTTTCCTTCCTAGCAATTATAGTTTGCTGTGTTAGCAGATCTCTAAGAAAGTATAGGAGGGTACTTCGAAAAGTTCATGGAGAGATTCAGATTATCTTTTAATTCTATTTTTCCACAAACTTTTTGAAGTACCCATGTATCTGAGATTATGGTGGATATGAATGGGGAAAATTGAATTTCTGTTACAGAATTTTGACTAGAATATATTTGTTCTGTAAAGTGAAGAACAATATTTATATATTTTCTCTGTCCTCATAGTAAATTGCTTTGCGAAAGACAGTTATTATATATATGTCTATATCTATAGATATCTAGATATATATATAAATATTCTTTGATGTTAGAATGATTATTCAAAAGCAGTAAAGATTTAAATGGAGTTATGTGCCTTAATTTTTTTTTTTTCTCTCAGTTTGCCCTGATAATCTCTTTAACAAAATTAAGGCTTCTTGTTCCAAGTCAATAAGAAGATGTAAAGAAATAAATATTTCCTTCATCCCGCATGAATCTCAGGTATACTTTCTATTTTTATTTTAAATTTTAGTTTATAGTGGATTTTCAAATTTGGTTTTATAAGCTTATTTGTTAATAAAATGTATTCTAAAACATGTTTTATATATATATACAGAGAGAGTAAATTTCAAACCTAATCCACAAATAAATATTCCCAATAATGAAGGGAGAAACGTGAGCAATAAGTTGGAATAAGACCATTAATATTGAAAAGTCGGGCTTAAGTTTCACATGTGCCAAGTCCTGTGTATGTCAAATTTTAGCACTACTAGATCATAAAATCAAGAGATTTTTTTAAGCACAGTCTTTGTTAGATGACTCAGAAAAAACAAGTACTTCATTTAGCTTCTGCCACCATTTGTGATATTAAAACAAATGTTTTTTCAGTAAACTTTTTATAAATATTACTTAAATTATCATTTATTTTAATTTATGAAATGAAAGGTTTTGTTGGTTTGTTTTGCCTTTTAACAGTTAATGAGGCCTCAAATAATAATGATGATAATAGCAAATACTTACACATAATACTCTCTGTGTGTCAGATACTTTCCTGAGTGCTGCTTTTCATAAGTTTTTCAGTTAATCCTCCCAATAGCCCTATGAATAGATGGTACTTCTATCTTCATTTTAAAGATCAGGAAATCAAAGAGGTTAAGTAAACTGCCCCACATCACACAGGTAGTGAATTGTTCATGTTTGTTGTGCTCTGTTCTCTGTGTTTAGATTCTAGCATTTCATAGAATTGAAATACAGTCATGTGCTACATAGGAATGTTTAGATCAAGGGTGGACTGCATATATGGTGGTGGGTGGAGCAAATAGGGTGGGTGTGTAGTAGGTTATACCATGCAGGTTTTTGTAAGTACACTCTGTGATGTTCTCACAACGAAATCGCCCAGTGACGCATTTCTCAGAGCATATCCCTATTGTTAAGGGATACATGGGCTGTAATTAGTTTACTGTTGTGTGGAACTATGAGGTCAATATCTTAAGGGTTAGAAAGGTCCTAGATAAGAGATTTCTCTTTTAAGCTATTGCTGTTTTTGACAAAGAAAGATTATAATCCAAATTATAAAATTTTAAGGTATCTGCTTAACGTTAAACTGTTTTTCCATTAGACTTTAATGTGATATGTAAGTTTAGTGTAGTGCGAAAATGGGCTTCCTAAAATTACGTGGGATTTAAGCAGTAGTGTGATAAATGTTACAAAGATTTCCTGAGCATGTTGCTTCACAGAAGATAAATATAGTTTTTACCCCAGACTTAATTAAAATTCTGTAATTGCTGTATTTGAAGGAAGGATTTGTGTAGATTGCTGACTAATTTGATGGCTGATGTATATAATTTGTCTTTGCATGTATAGAGAAATCTCTCCAGAAGCGTTTACTTACCAGTCTTTGTGAAATGTAATTATTTAAGGTCCTGTCTGTGTTTTTCTTCTACAAAGTTTTTTCTTTTTACTTTACTAAGGGGGCTTAGTTAATAAATTTATCTGTTTTGGAGAAGTTAGTGAAAATATTTTGGATTTTTGTTTATTTTTAAGTGAAGATGTAAATGAAATACAAGTGCTCTGAGCTATGAGCAAAGGCCTATATGAGCATTTATCAAGATGATGTTCAGTGGGCATTGTCTGCTAGATGCAAAGCAGTCTGCTCTGAAAAGATGATCAAGATACCTGTTGTCACTTGAATACTGTAAAAGAGATACAAAGCATTACATATCTTCAAAAACAGTATTAGGATTAGGTTCAACTGAATATAACAAAGAAATCTAAACTCTCAGTGCCTTAAACAGCATTGAAGTTTATTTTTTGCTAATATAAAAGAAGTTAGGTAATAAGCTATATAGAGCTGGTGTGCTGGCTCTACAAAATTGTCAGAGGCCTATTCTTCAGGGCATGGCCCTCATGATCCAAGATGACTGTAGCATTATTACATCCGAGGTAGCTTTAGAATAGCATGAAGAATAGATGGAAGATGGGGAGAGGGAATATTTAAGGAGTTGATTATGGATCATAAAGATGAAGAAAGCATGTGGTAATAATCTAAAGGAAGTTTTAATGGTGGTAATGGAAAGTGGGGAGGAGTAGGAGGAGGAGGAAAAGGGAAGAAATGCGAGTATAGAGTGAGAACCAGGCACCAAATCCTGTTTGGTACATTGAAGTATTAAATGGCTTAGATTAATTTAAACTGTGTTAAGAACCCCCCCCCCCCAATCTCAGTGCATTACAACAACAAGGGTTTATTTCCCATTCATATTATGGTTCGTTGTGGTTTGGCTGGGACTTTGCTATAAATCCTCTACATTCTGGGCCTAAGGCTGAATGGTAGTCTGGGACATAGCAGAGGGAAAAGAGAAAATGAGGGAACTACACAGTGGTTTTTAAAGCTTCTGCTTGGAAGTGGTATGTATCTCTTCTACTCACATTCAAGTGACCATACCTAAACCTTGACATTAGTGGGTGGGAAGTATATTCCCAGAGGGAGAAGGCTTGCAGGGAGAGGCAGTAAATATTTTGAACAATTATTATGTATGCAGTAGGATAGTATATGAGATAGCCACGATTCAGGTATAGGGTGATTATTGGCAATTAATACAGCAACCTGCCCTTTGAGTAGAACAGAGATAAGTGGATTGGCCACAGCCAAATCTTAGCCCACATTCAGGCTGCTGCTGTTGGTAATGGGTTATGTTCAGAGAAATGAGTATGTATGAAAGAAAATGGAAGTACATTCATAATTCATTATTGCAGTGGATTGAATTATGTCCCCCCAAAACTCACTGAAGCTTGAATTGTGTCCACTAAGTTTTATGTATTAGAAACTTAATCCCCACTGTGACCATTAAGACAGTGGGAAATCATATTATGGTAATTGAAGGGTGGAGCCTTGAGGAGGTTATTGGATTGTAGGACCCTGCAATAGTGAATGGATTAAAAATAGTGCTCAGGGGTGTGGTTCTGAGGGATTTAAAAGAAGAGGAGAGTCTCTCTGCTCTCTCTCTGCTTCCACCATATTGCAATGTGAGACCCCTGTGTCACTGTCGCCACCACCAGATGGATTTTGGACTTCCCAGCCTCAGAAACTGTAAGCAATAAATGTTGTTTTTCTTCATAAATCACCCAGTTCCAGGTATTCTGCTATAGCAACAAAAACGGACTAATACAATTATTTAACCTGTAACGTTTATTACTTTCCTACTTGTCTACCCAGTACATTATCCTAGACTAAAAGGGATTACTACCATTGTTAGAAACAAAACAAAACAAAAACTTAATTTAGTGGGGAACTCTCAAGACCAGTTAGGGAGCTGCTGCTTTTGTATCCTTCATATAACACAATAATAGCCTTTAATCCAGTTATTTGCACATAGGAAATACTTTGTAATGAAGGTATCTGTGAGGTTTCATTGTATGTATGGAAAGACATATTATGCCTGGGCACAATGCCATGTCTTTTGGGGAAGTATAAGTTTATTTTAAGGACATAAAGAGTGTAAGCTAAAGAATTGAAGATATATATCAACTATAGGAAATTTTAGGTTATTCTCTAATGGGTTAAGATTTTTAATGTATGTCTGATATATAGGCCAATTTTGGCTTTGCTGTATTTTTTTGTGCCAGGTGTTAGATTTTTATTTAGTTTGACTACCTCAGATTCCTTCATCTGTTGCACAGGTAGTGAAAAGCAAACAGTACAATCAGTATATGAAACAAGAATTGAAGGAGAGAGGTAGACTAAGCAGGAAAGGAGAGCGAGAAAAGAAATAAAAGATGAAATCAAGATGACAAAGAAAATGAGATTTGATTAAGGTAAAGACACAGTTATTGCAGGAAACAGAATGATTAGTGCAAGTGTTTTCTTTTTAATGTCCCAAATGATAGCTGCATTTTTCTTGACATATTTTTTAAATGAAGTCTCCAGATTGACAGTGTGACTTTTTTTGCCTTAACTTAGGTGTATACTCTTGATGTACCAGATGCATTCTATTACTGTTACAGTCCACACCCTGGTAATGCAAATGGAAAAGATGCTGTTATGGAAGCAATGGCGGAGCAGATAGTTACAGTATGTGCTGCCTTGGATGAAAATCCTGGAGTAAGATATAAAAGGTAAGACTCTCAATAGTGTCTGTACATGTTGTGCTTTCTATTTGCTGACCAGTGTAGAGGTAAGTAATGTCTTTGTACTTTTGTGTATTATTTTACTTAATTTATTTTCCTTACACAATTCTCATGTTCTACATATAGGAGATTTAAGATTTAAGGTTTAAATTTCAGATTAACTAATAGCCTCTGTTATTGAACTTCAGAGCTTAAAATTGGTATGATTTATAGACAGTTTTTCATCAGTTCAAGGAAAGCTTAGAGGAAATATCTTTGTTATCATGTAGAGAACACAGTCCTACATTTAATGTTTTATTATTAAATTTCCACAAAATTTAAATGGCCATATTCTTTGGATACCTGTTATAGTGTCTAAGTATATATAGTATCTAATCCCACTGGCTATTCTAAATAAATTTTGGGGTTTTTTTTTTTTTTTGTAAAACAATAAAGTTTAACTTTAGTACTACATACCTTTGTTTATTTCTTTTTTAAAATAAGTTTACTGTAAAGTACACATATTATATATATATATGGCTTGATAATTCTTTCCAAAATGAACATATCCATCTAGCCCCACCAAGATCAAAAATAGAATATTAACAGCATCTCAGAGGCTTCCTCATGGCCTCTCACAGTGTTCCCCACCTTTCCTCTCCAGAGATAACTGCTATCTGACTTCTAACACATAGTTAGTTTTGCCTGATTTTGAACTGGAATCAAATGGAATAAATGAAATCATATTTTTTTTTGTTTTTTACTTCTTTGCTGAACATTATTTTCTGAGAGTCACCCATATTGTTGTGTATGGTTAGACAGCTTCGGGGTTTTTTTGGTTTTTTTGTTTTTGTCATTTTTGTGACCAGCCACACCGCGCTCAGCCAGTGAGCGCACCGGCCATCCTTATATAGGATCTGAACCCGCTGCGGGAGCGCTGCTGCGCTCCCAGCACCGCACTCTCCCGAGTGCGCCATGGGGTCGGCCCAACAGCTTCTGTTTTAATGCTGGCTATGTTACTTAATGTGTGATTCTTCTGGCCTTAGTTTTCTTATATATGAAATGGGAATGACAATAGTACCTACCTCATAAGGTTGCTATTAGGATTAAGTGAGCTGATATCTGTAAAGCACCCAGAATAGTGCCTGGCACTAATAAAAATGGTACAGACATACCTTATTTTATTTCACTTTGCTTTCTTGTGCTTCACAGATAATGCATTTTTTACATATTGTAGGTTTGTGGAACTGTGTTGAGTAAGTCTGTTGGAACCATTTTTCCAACAACGTGTGCTCACTTCATGTCTCTGTGTCATATTTTGGTAGTTCTTGCAATGTTTTAAACTTTCTCATTGTCATTTTTATGTGTTATGGCAATCTGTGATCTTTGATGTTACTATTGTAATTGTTTTAGGGTGCCACAAACTACACCCATAGAAGATGGTGAGCTTAATCTATAAATGTGTGTGCTCTGACTTCTCCACCATTCCCTATCTGTCTTCTTCTCCTCAGGCCTCCCTATTACCTGAGAAACAACAATATTGAAATTAGGCCAGTGGGCCAGCCCGTGGCACACTCAGGAGAGTGTGGTGCTAATAACACCAAGGCCATGGGTTCGGATCCCTATATAGGGATGGCCAGTTAGCTCTTTAGGTGAGTGTGGTGCTGACAACACTAAGTCAAGGGTTAAGATCCTCTTACCGGTCATCTTTTAAAAAAAAGAAAAAAAGAAAGAAATTAGGCCAGTGAATAACCCTACCGTGGCCTCAGTGTTCCGGGGAAAAGAAGAGTTGCCCTTCTCTCACTTTAAATCAAAAGCCAGAAGTGATTAAGCTTAGTGAGGAAGGCAGGCCAAAGCTGAGATAGGCCAAAAGCTAGGCCTCTTATGCCAAACAATTAGCCAAGTTGTGAATGCAGAGGAAACGTTCTTGAAGGAAATTAAAAGTGCTACTCCAGTGAACACATGAATGGTAAAACAGCTTTACTGTTGATGTGGAGGAAGTTTTAGTGGTCTTGATAGAAGTTCAGACAGCCACAACATTCCCTTAAGCCAAAGCCTAATCCAGAGCAAGGCCCTAACTCTTTTCAGTTCTGTGAAGGCTGAGAGAGGTGAGGAAGCTGCAGAAGAAAAGTTTGAAGCTAGAAGAGATTGGTTCATGAGGTTTAAGGAAAGAAGCTGTCTCTACAACATCAAAGTGTAAGGCGAAGCAGCAAGTGCTGATGAAGAAACTGCAGTAAGTTTCCACAAGACTAGCTAAGATTATTGACGAAAGTGGCTACGCTAAACAACAGATTTTCAATATAGATGAAACAGGCTTCAATTGGAAGAAGCCATCTAGGACTTTCATAGCTAGAGAGGAGAAGGTAACACCCAGCTTCAAAGGACAATCTGACTCTCTTGTTAGGGGCTTATGCAACTGGTGACTTTAAGTTGAAGTCAGTGCCCATTTACCATTCTGAAAATCTTAGGGTCCTTATGAACTCTGCTAACTGTATCCTGCCTGTATACTCTGCTCTATAAACGGAACAACAAAGCCTGGATGACAGTGTATCTGCTTACAGTATGGTTTACTGAATATTTTAAGCCCACCGTTGAGACCTACTGCTGAGAAAAAAAGATTACTTTCAAAATAGTTATTGCTTATTGACAGTGTACTTAGTCACTCAAGAGCTCTGATGGAGAGGTACCAGGAGATGAATGTTGTTTTCATGCCTGCTAACACAACATCCATTCTGCAGCCCGTGGATCAAGGAGTAACTTTAACTTTCACGTCTTATTATTTAAGATATATATTTTGTAAGGCTATAGCTGTCATAGATAGTAATTCCTCTGATGGATCTGGGCAGAGTAAATTGGAAACTTTCTGGAAAGGATTCACCATTCTAGATGCTTTTAAGAACATTTGTGATTCATGGTAGGTGGTCAAAACGTCAAGGTTAACAGGAGTTTGGAAGAAGTTGATTCCAACCCTCATGGATGACTTTGAAGGGTTCAGGACTTCAGTGGCGGAGGTCACGCAAGTGAGATGGAAATAGTAAGATAACTAGAAGTAGAGCCTAAATATTTGACTGAATTGCTGCAATTTCATGATAAAAATCCAATGGATGAGAAGTTGCTTCTTATAGATCAGCAAAGAAAGTTGTTTCTTGAGGTGGAATCTACTCCTGGTGAAAATGCTGTGAACATTGTTGAAATGACAAAGGATTTAGAATATTACGTGAACTTAGTTGATAAAGCAGCAGCAGGGTTTGAAAGGATTGACTCCAATTTCAAAAGAAGTTCTACCTTGGGTGAAATGCTGTCAAACAGAATCGTATGCTACAGAGAAATCTTTCATGAAAGGAAGAGTCAATCAAAACAGCAAACTTCATTATTGTTTTATTTTAAGAAATTGCCACAGTCCATCCTTCAGCAGCCACCACCCTGATCAGTCAGCAGCCATCAACACTGAGGCAAGAACCTCCACCAGCAAAAAGATTATGACTTGCTGAAGGGTCAGATGACTGTTAGCATTTTTTAGCAATAAAGTATTTTTTGATTAAGATATGTACATTGCTTTTTTTAACGATGTGCAAATGCTGTTGCACACTTAATAGACTACAGTATAGTATAAACATAACTTTTAGATACAATGGGAAACCAGAAAATTTGTGTGGTTCGCTTTATTTTGGTGGTCTGGAACGGAACCTGTAATATATCTGAGGTATGCCTGTAAGTAGTAAATATAATACAGTATTACTAGTAAAGTATTATTACTCATTTCTCTTTTAAAAGGTTCTTTCATTTGAATTGTGAAATTAGTTGGCTGAATTCTTTAATTTCAAATTCATGTAGTACTTTAAGTTATATTACTCTTAACTTAGCCTTTAAAAAATCCACTGTTAATTACTTAGAAAAATTATAGTAAATCTCTTTAATTCAGATGTTACCAGTCTGGTCAAGATGGTAGAATAGACGGTCCCCAGTGCCACTCTCTCCCACAAATCAACCAATTTACAACTCTAAAAAAGCAACAACAGCCAAGCTGGGGCTGCTAAAGCTCAGGGGGAGGGGAGGAGAGATCTACGGAGTTCATGAAGGTGAAAGAAGCCACGATGAGAGAAAGAAAAAACTGCTCGGAGCATTTTGGGCTGTAGCTGCTTTAAGGCTGCAACTGCTGAGTGCATGGAGCAGGAGCTGGCAGAAGCCGCAGCTGTGTCCTTTGGATGGAGTTCCTTGGCGGCAGCAGGGGAGAAGGGGGCCTTGGTGGCCCCCAGGACAGCAAGACCACTAATAGGGTTCCCATGGACCCACACAGGCACAAGGAGCCACAACAACTGAAAAAAAGGAGCCATTCAGAGGCCGGTGAGTCATTGCAAGGGACCTGTGCACTGCCCGTCCTATGGGAAGTGTTTGAAGCAGGCGCAGTGGGGGAGACAGGCCCACCGGGAGAACACTGGGACACAACAAGGGCAGCCAATCCATCCCCCCAGTCAGTGCAGGACCACTCAGAGGAGATTTGTCAGGCATGTAGAATTGCATGGTGTGCAGTTTGATGAAAAGACTCAGGCCCAGATCAGAGTTTCTACACAACCAGGTGCACCGGGTCTCTGGAGAGACAGAAGTACCTATAAGGTCAACCATTAAACGCTGAGCTGCACAAAAAGCATTCCCTAGGGAAATAGCAGCAAAGCAGCAATTTAGCTCGACCACACAGCTCAAGTACTGGTTCCCACAGGAAGTTCCCCCATTTTAGAAGTAAGCAAAGGACAAAAAATTAGTTCTGGCACAGGCATGGAACCAAGGACCAGGCCCTACCACCCCCACAACCAGGCACACTGCCAGTGCCTTGGGGCCCACCCAGGGACCTGAGGCGTGGACCTCGGGACTGGGCCACCCCGCCCACAACCTGGCACACTGCCAGTTTACCAGCACCTCAGGGCCATTGGGGGTCCTGAGGCATAGAGCCGGGGGCCAGGCCCCCCCCCCACAACTAGGCACACTGCCAGCACCAAGGAGCATGCCGAAAACACCGCCACCACAGTAACCACAGCTGCCGTGAGAGTGGCTAGATGTCACAATCACCACGCAGATGGTCCACCATTCACTGGAGTGCATTGACACAAGGAAAGTCACCGGCAGAGACCAAGAAAAGAAGAGGATGTCTCTCTCCACAAAGCCCATTCCAGAGTGACAGAAGAAGCATCTGCTCTATGATAATATTGGGGGATCTGAACACATCTCTCAGATTGGACACATCATCTGGGCAACAAATCAACAGAGTAACCATTATTCTTTCAGAAGGAGAGAAGAAATCTAGGGTAATTAGAGGGGGCCTCTAATGGAGGGAGAGGGGAATGGGGAGAGATTGGACAAGGGGCATAAAGAATAAGTAACAATTTGTAACAATATGTATACTAGCAATATTGATTTGATCACCATATGTTAACTTTGAGCCCCAAAAATATGTATAATCAATTATGACTCAATAAAAAAGGGGGGGGGAAATGAAAAAAAACATATTACCAAACTCTTTATTCTTATCTTGGGTATTAGAAACATTCTTTTTTTTTTTTTAATAAGTGATGTGCTAATTGTATTCTGGACTCAGTGGAGCTAAGCTAAGTGGTTTGTCTCCTGCTAGAGTTCAGTCTCTGTTCAATCTTCTGGTGTTGGTGATTGGTTATGTTCAGGGGAATGAAAAAATATAACCAATTTATAATTCAAGGCTCACTTAGGGACTTGTTTTGACTTACTCTAATAATTAAATAATAATCCTGGTTTTTAAAATTCTACCTATTCTTTCACAAAATATTCTTTTATGCTTTATAGACTTTTAAAGTGTAATTCTAACAGCAAAAAAGTATAATAAATTACTCTTTATAGGTGCTGCTTTATTTATTTTTAAGGTATGAAACCTTAAAGATTCTTTAACACTTTGAAGCCCTTACAATGAGATATACCCCCCTCCCCCTTTTTTGAGGTTGGTGTGCTAGTTGAAGAGCCTTTTCCAACATTTTTCTTGTAGATTTGGAAGTTACACTAATGCCACTGGTCATAAAGTTAAAATTTAGAGTATAATGTTATCATTTTAGAAGGCAGTGATATATAAGATTTTATGCAAAAGACTATATTGGAAATTTGATTAAATGTTAGACAACAAGTGGGGAAATGTCACACTCCTAGTGGGAAGGATAATTGGTCACATAATTTGGAGAGTAATTCAGTAATATCTAGAAAAATGTATATGCCCTATGGCCCAGCAGTTATACTTTTACATGTAATATACCTAGAGAAACATGTACATGAAGATATTTGTACAAACATATTTGCTTCAGTGTTGTTTGTAATAGTATAAAATTGAGAATGACTTTAATGTCCGTCTTTAGGATGAATATGTAGAATCCAGTATAATCATATTATGGAATACTATATAGGAGATAAAATGAATAAATCTGAAATATGTACGTACGTATATAAATAACAGAAATGACTGGAAGAATACCTATGATATTCATGATTAACTATCAAGTGGTTGCCTTGGGTGGGGGATAGGGTAGGGGAGAAGACCAGGACTTGGGAGAGGAGTAAAGGGAACTACAACTTTATATGTAATATTTTATTTCCTTTATATTAAAATCTAAAATACATAAGGTTTACATTTGTAAATTTCAGAAATATTGATATAACATTATGTTTGGAATGTTATCTGAGCTCTTCATGTTTATAAAATTTCTATTTTATAAATATTTTATAAATCAATTGCATGGTTTAATTTTAGAATTCAACTTTATGATATTGTAAAGGATGTCCTGAAAGGAAGATAATTGTTTGAAAATTTTTTTTCATTTCTAGTAAACCTCTAGGTAATGCCAGTAAGCTTGCACAGCTTGTTGAAAAAAAACTTGAAGACTACTACAAGATAGATGAAAAGAGCCTAATAAAGGTAATGCGTGAAAGGCAAATAGTGACTATGCATAAAGTCTGTCTTATTTCTTGATAAGCCAAAGAAACTTGTTCGTTCATTTTCTGGTACTGATTTGACAATCATTAACACAGATCTCCAATACTGATTTGAGAATCATTATCATAGATAGGAGTGGAAACCTTAAGAGACAGTGTAGTTTAGAGGGGAAAATATGGATTTTGAAGTCAGCGCTGTGTCCAAATTCTGGCTTTGCAACTTAATTCATAGTTATATCAGTTTGGGCAAATTATATAACCTCTCTGTACCTAAGTTTTCTATAAGATGGGGATAGTAAGAGAATGTTTATTTTATAAGTTAATGAGAGGATTAAATGAGTTACTATATCTAAAGTCCTTAGAATAATACTTGCCACTGAGTAAACATTTAATAAATGTAGGACTTCCTGTTATTACTAGCTCTGTGTCTTTGAGTTATTTTTTCATTTATGAAATGGATAATATGTACCTTGCTTGGTTGGTATGAGGATTAAGTGAGTTAATAAGAAAGTAGTACATATAGAAGTTTAATATGGTAGCTGTTGTTATCATCTTATGAAGATAATATAAAGTAACCAAAGAACATGAACACCCCATGTTGGAGCCTGGGAATACCAGCATTTAGGCATGGGTTAGAGAAAGAAGAGACTGAGGAGAGCAACTCAGGCGATGCCAGAGGGCTAGGAAGCCATATTATAGTGGCTTGAGAATGAAAGGAATGAACTGTCTATAGTTCAGAAGAGGAGATGGGCCAGGAAACTACCAGTTACAGTGCTGTATTATAAGTGGAATGAGAAGAATACAGACAGTATAATGGGAGCATTCACTGGGTTTATCTTGTTCTAAACTAAAGTCTTGGAAGGCATTCTGAAGGAAGAGGCTGTTGAGCTTGAAGAATGATAGAAGAGGGAGTTTATTAGATCACAGGATTCTTTGGGTCAAGACATGCAGAAAAAGGCAAAATTCACAAACAACTTGGCTGGAATGGAGGATGTAAAGTTAGATGTTATGTTAATTACTTTAAAAGTTATCAGTTTGTGGTTTGCAGTCTAGTGAAAGCTATTATTCTGATTGTAGTTATGAAGACAGAAAGGCTTAGTACACATAGAGGGTAGTGAATACATGTTGAATGAAGGAAGAGACATTCAATATATTAGCCAATATCCCTTTAGTTCGTCACGATTTCAATGGAAAAAAACCCAAAATCCACAAAAAACAAACTTGTCCTTTCCATTTTTACTGTCTGGAAAGATATACATCCTTCAAATGCTTGATACCTTTCCTTCATTCAAAGACCTAATAAAGTATCAGCTCCTTTTTGAAGGCTTTCCTGACTCTTCAGGCCAAGTGATACTTCCTCCCACATACTGTCATAAGTTCCAAGCCCTGATATAGCACTTACATTGCACTGTCTTTTTCTTATTTATATTTCTGAAGACGGCTTACATATATTGAGGGCTTACTAAATGCCAAGCACTGTGCTGAGCATTTCATAGTGTTATTACATGGTATAATCTTTATAACAATCTTATAAGGCAGAGTTTCTGTGATTATATTTCATTTTACAAAGAGAATACTGACATATAAACAGGTTAAGTAATTTATCTAAGGTCATACAGCAAGAAAATATTCAAGGCTGGACTCAATCCCAGATCTATCTGATTTCAGAGGCTTTGTTCTTAACGCTATACAGTACTATCTCAAAGTCTATTTAAATGAGTGAATGGTTAATTTAAAAATACTTTTTAAACCTAACCTATGTAATTTACATCTATCTGCTATATGTAAATAAATAGGAAATATTTGACCAATTGGTTATAGTTATCTCTTATTGCTTTGAATAATAATCCAAAGAATTTATTACTTTTTATTTTATTTATTTTATTTTATTTTTATTTTTTATTTTTTATTTTTATTTTTATTTTTTTTCGTGACCGGTACTCAGCCAGTGAGCGCACCGGCCATTCCTATATAGGATCCGAACCTGCGGCGGGAGCGTCACTGCGCTCCCAGCGCCACACTCTCCCGAGTGCGCCACGGGGCCAACCCAGAATTTATTACTTTTTAAAATGAAATATGAAAGACACTGGTATTAACATTAAATTTTCCCAGCACTGTTATTCACCATTTAGTGGTTAGTGCTATTTGTAAATTATTGATAACAAGGTTTTCAATGTAATTTGTCATCTTAGCTGGCATCAGTATAATCTTTTAAAATAGCATAATGGTTAAAAAAGCACAGGCATTGGGAGTGAAGCAGACCTGAGTTTGAATCTCCATTCTGCCACTTACTAGCTGTGTGCTTTGGTCAAGTTACTTAATTACAAACCTTTAGTGCCCTCATTGTCAAGTGGAAGTAATAATACCTGTCTCACAGGGTTACTATAAGAATTAAATGAAATAATTCCCCAAAGTTCATAGAAAAATAGAATTAAAAGATAATACTAATCTTTCCATGAACTTTTTGAAGCACCCTCGTACATATATTTCTTGCTTAGCAAAGTGTTTAACACAAGAACTCAAGTAGTATCTACTATTCATAATTTATATCAGCTTTGGTGTGTATGGAGCTGGATTCATAAGAAAATAGATTTAGTGCAAACCATATGTTACTTTTTTAAAAGGAATTTTCAGAATATTCTATTATTAAATGTATGCTCTTAATCTAATTATGAAAACTTTTATTTAAAACATAGTCTTTTTTTTTCCCTATTGTGCCACTCAGATTTTTCTTGTTTTAATATAACTTCACATTCTTAAGGAAGTTATTAGTTTTGTTTTGTTGTATGTTTTTTTGCAGTGAGAGAGAAGGGACAGAACTTAGGAAAAATCTGCCTTTGTTTTCTAAGATATTAAAAATGTGTTCACATAAAGAAATTGAAGTTTCTTAAGGTAATTTTATTTTGTTATTCTAGGGTAAAACTCATTCTCAGCTCTTAATAATTGATCGTGGCTTTGATCCGGTGTCCACTGTCCTACATGAACTGACCTTTCAGGCAATGGCATATGATCTACTACCAATTGAGAATGATACATACAAGCAAGTATAATTTAAAGGGCATATACAAACAATATAAAATATGAGCATTTAATGATTTATACAGGCACTAGAAATCTGAAAGCCCCTGTAATCTTATTTTTTAAATTGACATAATAATTGTACATATTTATAGGGTATAGAGTGATATTTTGATACATGTATACAATGTATAATAATGAAATCAGGTTAATAAGCACATTCATCACTGCAACTATTTATCATTTCTTTGTGTTGAGAACATTCAAACTCATCTCTTTTAGCCATTTCAAAATATACAATGAATTATTGTTAATTATAGTCACCTAGCACTACTGTAGAATACTAGAACTTATTCTTCCTATCTGGCTGTAAGTTTATATCTGTTAACCAACCTCTCCCTAATCCCTCTCTCCCCTACTCTTCCCAGCCTCTGGTAACCACAATTCTATTCTCTACTTCTATGAGCTCAACTTTTTAGCTCTCACATAAGTGAAAACATGTGGTATTTATATTTCTGTGCCTGACCTATTTCATTTAACATAATGTCTTTCAGGCCTGTAACCTTTTTTATTCAGACCTTATCCTTGTCTTACTCCTGTAATCATAATCTTTAAAAAACATGTTGACCTTTTAAGTTAATGGGTAATTTGACTGCTTTGGAGCTTTTTTGGTGTGTTTGCTTCCTTACCTTCATGTCTATAGCAGAGCTACATTAAAACAGGTGGAATTTGAACTTTTCACTTATGTTAAGAGTAAATACCAGGTCCATTATTATATATATAAGTGGGAACTATATTCAAAATGGTTAGGCTGTAATTATTCTGAATCACATACCCAAAAGTATATGTGTCTTGTCAATATAATGTATTTAGAAAGATTAGAACATTAGAAAACTTAATAGGATGGCTATTGAGAATAGGCAGTTTTACCATTTTGGTACTTATTGACTTAATCTTGACACAAGTGTATTTACTTTGAAAGTAATGTCCAAGAGAAAAGCTATTTCATTTTTCATTTAGCTTTTTATCCAGGAACCATTTTACTGTATCTTTGTGTATCATTTATGGGTATGAATGTTACTTGATATCATGATCTCTAAATCCAAATTAGCATTTTTTAGTTAAGATTTACTGCTTGAGCACAGTAGTAAAAATGAAAGTTAGTTTTCTAAACTGTTATGTTTAAATTAATTTAGTAGTTTTATTAGATTAAAAAGATACAAATACTTGTGGTAATTATGATAC
The DNA here is from genome assembly GCF_027409185.1 of Cynocephalus volans. Lineage (NCBI taxonomy): Eukaryota > Metazoa > Chordata > Mammalia > Dermoptera > Cynocephalidae > Cynocephalus > Cynocephalus volans. Next base: position 96,008,511 of record NC_084467.1, read on the forward strand.
TTAAAATTTTTTGTTAAACCAAATATTGTAAAAAAAAAAAATTTTTTTTTTCTATTGTATTTTTATTTGCATTCTGGTCAAATCCTAATGTCTGAGTTTTTCTCTGTGTTATTAATGTTAGATAACAGAAATCAGCGTGGCTATTTTTCTAATATAAAAATTGTTTTAAGCAGTTTATTTAGAATTTTCAGAAGGGATATTATTTACCTCTATTATGCTTTAAGGTCTCTAAACCTGCATTTCTCAAGAGAATTTAGAAAATAATACATAAACTGATGGACACTAAAGGATTTGGTTCCAGAGTATAGATATAAATCTTAGACATTTCTACCCCAGTATTAAAATGTCTCCCTCGATTTGCTAGCAAGCAAAGCAAGATTTAATTTTTTAAGAGTAAGAGAGAGACTTATTTAAAAAAAAAAAAAACTAACTATACCCCCTTTTTCCTGAATGAAAAAAATCCAGAGATAAGACTTAGAGAGGAGCACAAGCTCCCTGTGGTTTGTGCTCTATCACAATTTTTGACAGAATATGAAGCAGTAAATTCTAAGTATCCAGATTCTATTTTTCATTTTGCTGACCTCTTTAAATTTACTCTTAAAATGGGATTGTCATCAATGAGTATTGTCAGACTTGCTACTCTAATCTTTGTTTACAATCACTTAAAAGTCAAAGGTATTATAGAAGTATAAAGCAGCATTTTAAATGACAAATGGGCTTCCATCCTTAGTGCAGCCTTGTATTTAAGCATAACCATTCTATCTTTGGGCATCTGTAATTAAGGACACATAGGTGGGACCTGTAATTTGGGGAAAAATAGGAATTATTGTATTCATATGTCAGAAGTCTACATATATTGTCTCAAGTCCAAAGCTAAGAAAGCTCAAAGCAGTTTTAATGATTGAATCTTCTCTAGTGCCATAAATGGAAGGAGGGTATCTGCATAAAAAGAGAAGGGAGAAATTACTTTTGGGAAAGCATTCAGGAAGTCCATTTTGAGTAGTTTCATGAACCCTTTTTATTGGTGCACACTTAAAATAGAACTCATTAAAGCTATCACAGTTTTTTATGGCTATATTAGTTTTTATCTCATTTCTTTTCCCATTCTTTAAAGGAGGTATGGGTTGAGAAGAATAAAGAAATAGATAACATATGATGTTTGTGAATTTTGTACCAATTCTGAAACACCTTCAATATTTAATAGACTACATTGGGGGTGACATTTCTGTTCCTAATGCATGTTTGATAATTGTGCTGTGGGTTATTAGCACATCAAAATAGTGCTTTAAGCAATTAGAACACAAATTATTAGTATTTTTAGTCTTGTTCTTAAAGTTGATTGTAGGATGTTTAATTTTTGCTTCATAAGATACCATTTGGCTGAGCTAAAACTCTATAATAGTGACAGCTAAACCTAACATTTGAATGTAAAAATATCTTGGTAGGCATAGCACTTTGATTTAGAATGTAAGAATAGCAATATGCCTTAGTTTCAAGCAGGTATTCATTATCCCCCTAAAATAGTGAATTTGGTATATGTATGTACTTTTCAGTTTCTTGATCTGTGTCTTAAAATTATTGTTTGTGAAAATGTTTCTTCCCTTTTCAGGGGGAAAAATCCAAAAGTTTTATGCTTTTGTCTACTTGTAGATATAAAACAGATGGAAAAGAAAAGGAGGCAGTCCTTGAAGAAGAAGATGACCTCTGGGTCAGAATTCGACATCATCATATCGCAGTTGTGTTGGAGTATGTGAATCCATTTTAATTTTTATCCCGTATTTTTTAGATACTAAACATATGATACTACATTTTATAACCTTAAAATGGTTTTGTAAAGAATTACACCTTAGAAATTTAAAGAATTCTCTCACAATTTGACAGGGAAATTCCCAAGCTTATGAAGGAAATTTCGTCAACAAAGAAAGCAACAGAAGGAAAGGTAAGAGTCTTACTAACATTCAAAATAATGGTGAAGGTACATTTTAAAGTTTGTTTAAACTTTTAATTTTATTTATTTAACCTTTTATTTTGAGAAAGTTCTAACATACAAAGAAGTAGAGAAAATGAATTTCCATGTACTTATTACCTAGTTTCAACAGCAAAATTTTGCCTGTCTTGCTTCATTAAAGTTTATTTTTAAAAGGCAGTTCAATTTCATCAATGTGCAGTTGTTGGGATTTTTATATTAATGTGTAATTTACATAAGTAAAGCACACAGATCTTAAATGTATATTGGATAACTTTTTCCTTATGTATACACTTATGGAATGACCACCTACATCAAGATATAGAACATTTCTATCATTCCAGAAGGTTCCCTCTTGCCCTTGCCCTTTCCTAGTCAATACCCACCCTGCCAGAGGTAAACTCTATTCTGATTTCCATTACCATAGATTAGTTTTGCCTGTTCTTATACTTTATATAAATGGAATCATGTATTATATGCTCTTTTTTGTTTGACTTCTTTTACTCAACATTGTGTCTTTGAGAGTCACCCATGTTGCATATTTCAGTAGTTCATTGTTTTTTCATTTGTGTATAGTAGTAATACTATTTCATTGTTACTATACTGCAACTTGTTCATCTGTTCTCCTTTTGATGGACGTTTGTGTTGTTTCTAGTTTGGGGCTATTCTGAACAAAGCTGCTATGGATATTTTTGTGTCACCTCTCCCAGGGTGACAGAGACGCAAAGGATTATTTAAATCCCATTTTTCCAGAGCAGTGAGAGGCCCAGAAAGGGTTAATCCCAGGAGCAATTCCTTCAAGAGAGAAGAATTCCTAGAAATAATCCGGAATCAGGTTTTCCCTCAGTTTTTATTGTCCAGGCAAGAAAGTTACCGAAAAGGAACACAGGTGGTTACAAAAAGAACAATGAGATAATCGTCAAGGCAACACTTAGCTCCCCAAGAAACTCAAAGAAACAGCTGAAGACGAGATGAGGAACATCTCCCAACCATCAACCTTGAAGCCTTTAGTTCACATACTTTCCCATCATTAGGTTTAGCTGCACCAAGGACAACTGCCCTTAGAGCAAGCATTTTTGCTGTGTTACAATTTTTTTTTAATCTACAGCAGAGACTTTAGTCCTGGGAAAGTTTTCTGTTTTTCCCAAGCTTAGCATTTCTATGTGCAATACTAAAAAGTTAGGCTGTAACTCAAACTACAGGGCTTTGGCCCCGCTTAAACTAAGGGCTGTTGCCCTACTAAGCTACAACCTGTGCTAAGGGCTTTGGGCCTTCTAAAGTCTAAGGACTGTGGTCCTACTAAGCTATAAGTTAGGCCCTGTGAAAATATATGTGCTTATTAATGTTAGTACCCTCCACATTTTTGTACATGTCTTTTAATAGACATACATACTCTTTCTCTTGGGTATATTAAGAGTAGCATTGCTGGGTTATAGAGTAGGATTATGTTTAACGTTAGTAGGTATTGCCAAAGGTTTTGCGAAGTGTGTGAATGATCTTATTTTTCCTGTCAGCAATATAGGAGTGTTCCAGTTGTTCCATATTCTCACCCACACTTGATATTTTCAGTTTTATTTTTGATCAACATTTTTATTTTGTGAGGTGGTATTTTATTGTTTTAATATTCATTTCTCTAATGTTTCATTCCCTAAATGCTCATTGGACATTTGAATATCCTATTTGGTGAAGTGCCTATTCAAGTCTTTTGCCCATTTTTAATTGAGTTGTTTGTTTTTCTTACTGGTTTGTAAAAGTTATTTTTTGGATATGAGTCCTTTACATGTAATTATGTATGTATGTATCTTGATGAACGGAAGTTCTTAATTTTAACGAAATCCAATTTATCAATTTTTTTCATAAGCTTTTGTGTCCTGTATATATAAGTCTATGCTTACCCCAGGGTCATTAATATATTCTTCTGTGTTTTCCTTTAGAAGGTTAATTATTTTAGCTTTTACATTTAGGTCTTATGATTCACTAAAATTAATTTTGGTGTATTGTATGAGGTAAGAGTCTAGGTTCATTTTATTTTCATATAAACATCTAATTACTCAAGCACTATTTATTGAAAAAAAATCCTTTTACCATTGAGTTGTAGTAATGCATTTGTTGTAAGTCAAAAGACCATAAAAGTATTGGTTTTTCTGGACTCCATGTTCCGTTTCTTGGTCAATTTGTCTATCCTAGTGCCAATGCCACTCTTTCTTAAGTAACATACCTTTGTATTAGTTTTGAAATTTGGTAGTATAAGTCTTGCAACTTTGTTCTTCAAGATCGTCTTGGCTTTTTCATGACCTTTGCCCTTTTATATAAATTTTAGATTCTATTCGATAGTTTCCACAAAACATTTAACTGAAGTGTTGAGTGGTATTACATGAATCTGTACACAAACTTGGGAAGAACTGACAAAAAAATACTGAATCTTCTTATTCATGAACATGGAATATAGCTTCATTTATGTAGAACTTCTTAATTTTGCTAAGCAGTGTTTTATAATTTTTAGCCTATAGGTAGTGCACATCTTTGGTTATTCCTAGGTATTTGATTTTTTTTTTTTTTTTTGGTGGTTTTGTAAATGATATTATTTTTTAAATTTTACTATGTTGTTAGTATATAAAATGTAAATGATTTTTGTATATTGACCTGGGATTCACTGACCTTGCTAAATTTATTTTTTAATTCTAATACAGTAGTTGCCCTTCTCCACAATTTTGCTTTCTGCAGATTCAGCTACCCAGAGTCAACTGTGGTTCGAAAATATTAAGATATTTTGAGAGAGAGAGAGACCACATTCACATCACTTTTATTATTATTGTTCTATTTTATTACTATTGCTAATCTCTTACCGTACCTAATTTATGAATTAAACTTTGTCATAGGTATGTATGTACAGAAAAAAAATAACATATATATAGCGTTTGGTACTATCTGCAGTTTTAAGCATCCACTGGGGGTCTTAGAATGTATCACCTCAGATAAGGAGGTACTACTGTACCTTTTTATAGATTGGATTTTTAATATACACAATAATATCATTTGTGAATAAATAAATTTTAGCCTCTCCCTTTTCAGATTAATCTTTATACATTTTAAAGTATTTTTCTTAGTAGTGAATACCTCCTGGCTAATACCTCCAATATAGTATGGGATAGAACTGGTGATAGCAGATATTCTTATCTCATTCCCAACCTTAGTGGGAACATGTTCAATATTTTGTTATTGAATATCATGTTAGTTTTAGGTTATCTTAGATATATTCTGTATCAGATTAAGAAAGTTCCCCTCTATTCTTAGTTTGTCAACAGGTTTTTTTATGTTTTTAATTGGGAAAGATCCTTGGGTTCCATCAAATGCTTTTTCCATTTCCTATTTTTCTCCCTTTTTTTTTTTAATAAGAAAACAAAATTTATTGCTTACAGTTTCAGAGGCTAGGAAATCCAAAGTCCAGGGAGCACATCTGGTGAGGGTCTTGCAGGGTATCACATTGTGAAATGGCAGAGCAGAGAGAGTAAGAGAGAGAGCTTTTCTTTTATTCTGCTAATGTGATGAATTACATTTATTGATTTTCTAACATTAAACCGTGCATTTCTAGAATAAACTGTGCTTGGTCATGCTGCTTTGTCCTTTTCCTATATCGCTGGACTCTATTTGCTAATATTTTGCTTAGGATGTTTGCTTCCATGTTTATGAGAAATACTTCCCCATAGTTTTTGGCTTTTTTATTCAGTCTGAATTTTTTAGTGTATGTTAGACGTTGTGGATGATAGTTTGCAGAAGCTCTAGATGATGTTCTCTCAACAGAGAGTATTGATTTTTGTTCTGGCAGGCAGTTAAATTGCTGAGGAATAACCTTGGTTCTGTTGAGATTTTGTGTTGGGCAACGTTATGGTGAGTGTATTTCACTTTCACACTTAGTCTTAAGGCATAATCCTAAGACTAAATGTCTGGAGTGTTCACTTAGGTCACTTTACTTTGTCTGGATCAAACTTCTCTAAAATCTCTGTCCAGCATTTAGCCACCCACTAGTTATTCTCTACTAGGCCTTTGAGAGTTATGCACTGTACAGATGTATCTTAGGGGTCAAAGGGCAACCCCTGTACCCATTTTTGCGTTTTCTGGCTAGCTTCTTTCTCTCTATTACACCCTGCTCCCCAAACCCTACCTCAGCAGCCCCAAACTTTGGTCTCTTTTTCCTTCACCCAGAGAGATAATGGCTATCTACTTGAACTTCACTTCCTTTCAGTGTGGTTCAGAAAACATCCCCAGTGGGGCCGGCCCGTGGCTCACTCGAGAGAGTGTGATGCTGATAACACCAAGTCAAGGGGTTTGGATCCCATATAGGGATGGCCGGTTAGCTCACTGGGTGAGCGTGGTGCTGACAACACCAAGTCAAGGGTTAAGATCCCCTTACCGGTCATCTTTTAAAAAAAATAAAAAGAAAACATCCCTAGGGAGAAGGCAGGGTGAATGCAGGGATCATCTTCTATGCTTTCCTTTACTCAGGTGTCTCAGCTCTGAGCTGGTTTTCATCCATTGCCTGAAAGCTATTGTTTTATTTATTTGTCCAATTTTATTTTTGTTTGTGGAGGGAGAATAATTTTCATATCAGCTACTTTATCATGACAAACTGGAAGCCTCCTGAATTTTTCTTTGAAAAAAATTGCCAAATATTTAGTAAATTAGTTAGATTTTGTAATATTTAAAACTCTAAGATTTAAAAGTTGTAATATAACTGAATCATAGGTTTACCTAAAAAAATGTATGACTTTTCCTAGACATCGCTCAGCGCTCTTACCCAGCTGATGAAAAAGATGCCTCATTTCCGTAAACAGATTACTAAGGTAAGCAGTATTGTATGTGAAATGCCGTATTTTTATTTTATTGGTCTATCCAGTCCCGTAGTTAGGTTTAGCAGTGGGTTCCATGGAATACTTTGTGTAAGTTGTCCTCTAAAACCTTATTCTAGGTCTGAGAAATATCCCAAATATCAAAGCTTCCTGATAACTTTTGTACATACATATCTAGATTGATCCATGTCCAGCTTTAACTTTTTTATATCCTTGTCTTGAACAGCCAGACAGAATAACCTTAGTATTTATTAACCTCATAAGAAAATCCAACACTAGATTGATCCGTGGTTGTTATTCTACATGTTTAATAGTTAAATATTAGCAGATTTAAGAGCATTTAAGCTGTGTGGTAAGGTAAACTATTTGCTGTTCCAGTCCTTATGAATCACTATCAGAATAATCTTTATTCATTTTTATCAGTCAAGAAACAGTAATACAAATTGAAACTTTTTCTGTTGGATTTCAAGGACTTCACTAATTTTTTCTCATCTTATTGTCCATTACTCTCAAACTTAACACAAGTTCAGCACTTCCATTCTATTTTTGTTGTCTGTTGATTGTCCCCTGTAGATCACACTAATTCTCACTTCTTTTCTTGAGCTGTTTCCCTTGCTTGCATGTTACTTATTTTCACCTAAGCCCATACTTTCCTTCAGGCCTATCTCAAAAGTTTGATATTACCAGTTGCACTAAAATCAATTAAAATGCTTTAAATGATTGATTTCTTCTGTTTTTCAGCAAGTTGTCCATCTTAACTTAGCAGAAGATTGTATGAATAAGTTCAAGCTTAATATAGAAAAGCTCTGCAAAACTGAACAGGTATGTGCAGAGTCAGAAATGCTTATATTCATAATAGATTTCCAGAATAAACTCTGTAAGTTAAAACCTAACTTTTTGCTCGATACAGTGGTTGATTTTCAAAGAATCACAGACTGTCCTTCAGAAGGGGACCCACCTAGGCAGCGTTTATACATTATTCCCCACCCACTTAACAAGTTGCTAAACAGCATCTTAATAAGCTATCCCTCCTAATCTATGATTATGCATTTTTGGTTGAATGGGATGACTTAAAGTTTTTGGAGCATTATTTCAGGGTTGCATTGTTGGGAGGACTTTCTCAGTGAGTGCAGCATTTAATGTAGCATCCTGCAGAGCACTGCCCAGGCACATTTTAGTTGTTTTAGAAGGCTTTGTGCGTAATGCCTCAACTGTTTAGATTATTGTTCTCTAAAAGAAATAGAATGCAAGCTGCATGTAATTTTAAATATTCAAATGGCCACATTACAAAGGTAGAAAGAAGTGCAACTAATTTTAATAATATACTTGACTTAACCTGATACATCAAAATATTATTGGGTTAAAACATTAGAGATGTTTTATATTCCTTTTTTCACACCAAGTCTTCAAAATCTGGCATTTTGCACCTACAGCACATCTTAATTCAGACTGACATTTCAATAGCACTCGAAGACTTATGCTAATGGCTACCATATTGGATAGCATAGATATAGATTAATGATTTTCTTCTCTGATTTATTTTTCCACATTTTACATTTTGTACAGTCAACAGTTTACAAGTGAAATGTCATCATTAAAATGTTCCATTAAAATTTGAGATGATTTAATAATGGACATTTTTAACTAAAAGATTAATTTGGATTATAGACCACTCACCATATTTTATTTTCATTAAGGACCTAGCACTTGGAACTGATGCAGAAGGACAGAAGGTGAAAGATTCTATGCGAGTACTCCTTCCAGTTCTACTCAGCAAAGATCTTGATAATTATGATAAAATAAGAGCAATCCTACTTTATATTTTCAGTGTTAATGGTAATGAAAATTTTGCTTCTTTTCATGAATGCATTAAAATACCCAGATCTAAAATAACTTAAAAAAATGTTTTTTAATTGTACATATTTATGGGGTATGGTGGGTTGTTTCAGTATATATGTATATTGTGTAATGATCCACTCAGGGTAGATAGCATACTCATCACTTAAATATTTATCGTCTATGTGTGGTGATTATATTCAAGATCCTCTTTTCTAGCTATTTAGAAATATACAGTACAATGTTATTAGCTATAGTCACCCTAGAACACCAGAACTTACTTTTCTATCTACTATATAATTTTGTACCCATTGATCACCCTCTTCCCCTCTCCCTCTCCCTCCTTCCCTTCTCAGCCTCTGGTAACCACTATAAAATCACTTTATAATCAATAGTAAACTACTTATTAAAAAGAATCTTTGAAAACTCAAAAGTAGTAGCTGAAGTTGGTTAAGATAAATAAAAGGAAAAATAGGAAATTGAGAGAAGACTGACTGAAGGGAATATAATTTGACTGTTTGCTTTTTACTTAAAAAGATTTATTCTTGGGTACTACCTAAAACCTGAAAATGATTGCAATAGCAGTTATTCAGTTATGCATTCATATTTTTACTTATCTAAGGAACTACGGAGGAGAATTTGGATAGGCTGATCCAGAATGTAAAGATAGAAAATGAGAGTGACATGATTCGCAACTGGAGTTACCTTGGTGTTCCCATTGTTCCCCAAGTAAGAAACTTGACGATGTGTACATACTCATATGTATGCATGTGTATTTGTTTGCACTGACTGTTATTTTATGTGGGAATCCATGCAGACGGTCATCTTAACTTCACTCTATAGTCAACTTAACTTCACTTTATTATAAATTTTAGCATTAAAGCGCAAAATATTCTTTAGTAAAGTTATGTGACCCCATCTATTTAGATTTTTCTTTTTTCTTTTTTTTGCAGCTAGCCAGTACAGGGATCTGAATCCTTGACCTTGGTGTTATAACCAGATTTTTTAAGTTGACATTTCTACTCTTCATTTTAAGTTAAATTCAGTATAGTATTTGCTGGTAAATTAAATACTTATTTGGAAGCATAATGACACTGTTATATTGCTGAATAAAATTACCAGTTTTTAATCTTTTTTTTCTAATTATATTAGTCTCAACAAGGCAAACCATTAAGAAAGGATCGGTCAGCAGAAGAAACTTTTCAACTCTCTCGATGGACACCTTTTATCAAAGATATTATGGAGGTAAAAATGGATAAATGTTTTCTTATAGCTGAGTGCCCTCTATAGAGTATTCTTTACTCTTCGTATGTTTGTCAGTCTGAGCATATTTATTGGGCAGGAATTTTCTGCAGTGCTTGGAGGGTTCACAAGAGAAGATTGTATCTGGGGTCAGGGGAGAAAAGGAAACTCTTAAAGATTCTTTTCTTGAAGACCTCAGGCAAACTCATACCACTGACTGCCTCAAAATAAATAAATAAAAATGAGCACACATATGCTTTATGAAAAATACTGCTGTTTTTAAATAATATATTTATGTTGTGTTTATTATTTATGTTAATAAATATTTATGCTATGTGTAGCATAAATAATTAATTTGAGTGAAATTGTAACAAAATATTTTTATATGTACCACTATTAAAAAGTGTTAGATGTGAATGTTCTTGGAAATGTATTTGTGATTAAAATGTAAAACTCGCTGTAGTTTGCTGTTAGATCAAACAGATGAATAATGCCTTAAGTACCTTTTACTTTTAGAAAATAGTATTCAATTATAGGAAATTATAAAATTAGCGAATTTAAAAATTGCATTATGAGCTCAATAAAATCATGACACTGATTCATCAGTCATAATCAAATAGTTCATTTATTCCAGTTTTCCTCTGACTTAAACCCCAATTTCTTCTCTCATTTGGGAGCTAATTTGGTCGAGTATAATACTATGATTTATCTGTTTTGCTTAGCTAATTTTATGTCATTCACACATGCTTAAACATACATGAAAAGTCTAAAGAACTTAGACTTTGTTTTCTGCAACAAAGTTTTTTCCCTTTCTAACAGTGATTATGTAGAACTAAGTAGTTTCTCTGGCTAGTATTTTTAAAATAAGAATTGACTTTCTCAAACCCTTTAGCAAGGATTTGCGTGTTAAGTTCAGAAAATCCACATTTGGCAATCTTAGACCTTTAGGGTTTCTCCTGAAATTTGGTTTCCTCCCTCCTTGAAGTTTTATTGACATGTTCTTGGACTACTGAGTAATTGGTGCCCACTTGTTAATACCACTTGTACTACCATGCTGTAAAGCAGTGGTCTGCAAATTTTTTGATCGTGCACAATTAACCATAAAAAATGTGAGCATGAACCTACTTATTTATAAATTATGCATTGCCATACTAATAAAACATACACAATCTATGTACATAGTATATCCATACACATAAGTGTTTCATAAAATGTAGCACTGAAAAAAGGGAAAATTTTTAAAAATAAAATGAAAAGGAAATCTTACCACATCCATTGGATTATCTTGAGTAACCCTAGGTCAGGTGTGCACATCCTATTTTAGAGCCACTATGAAGGGCAAAGCCTTAGAGGTATGTCAGGACTAGGATGGTGTTTAGAAACCCCTAGCACTCTAGAGCTACATGTCCTGATAAGGTGCCTGGAATCCTCATATCCTCCAAATCAACAAAGGCAGGCATGAAATAAATATTAGTTTAATAAGTAAGTAAATTATTTCATTAATTTTTGAAGCAAGTAAGATTTGTGAGTTTCAAAGAAAGGACTAATCTTATTATGTTAAATACTTACGTATCCTTAATGTTTCTTAATTGTTAGTACAAGTTTTGACCTTTATGCAAAATGAATTTTTAAAAGTCTTAGAATTTACAACATTTTCTTGATGGTGTTAACTCTTTTCTTCTCTAGGATGCCATTGATAATAGATTAGATTCAAAAGAATGGCCTTATTGTTCCCAGTGTCCTGCAGTATGGAATGGCTCAGGAGCTGTAAGGTAAAACCTATAAGTGAAAGTCAGTGAAATTTTCAGTATGATACTGCACACTAATGATTGAAAATCGTACACAGATACTCATATTTTGGCAGCTCTCTTTGAAACATATAGTCATGTAAGAGGGAGTTTTTTTTTTTTTTAACTATAATTTGTTTTAAATTAATCCATGTAAGCAATACGAAAACATACTACGTTGAATTCACATGAATGAAGTGATGTGTAAGTGTCGCATTAGATATAAGTAATCTAGAGAGGATTTAAAGTATGCAGAAGAATGTGCATAGGCCATATGCAAATACTATGCCATTTTTATAAGAGATAGAGCATATGCAGTATTGGTATCCTGGGGTGGGTGGGTCCTGGAATCAATCCCCTATGGAGACCGAGAGATGATTGTATATAATTAAGTCCACTGATAAGCCCATGTAATTAAGCCCATGTAATTAATAAGAAACCAGACCCTCCTTTTGCATTTCCCATCAATAATTATCCCCTAAGCAATCAGTTGACTCTATCTGTATGATTCTTTTAATAACACTAGGAGGCCAGTATTATATTAGGAAGAAAAGATTCAGTTTTCTTGGCAGTATTTGTTTTTAAATTTATTTGTGCATATTTGTGAGATACAGTGTGTTATTTCAATACATACGTATGCTACACATTGATTCACTTAGAGTAGAGAGCATAGCTTTGTACCCATTAGTTTTTTTTTTTTTTTTTTTTGAAGCCCTTGTCTATGTGCTGAATGATTTAAGATGGAGGGTGGAGAGGAACCGATAAAGGATTAGACAATAAAAAATATAACCATTTCATAACTCAAAAAAATAAATAAAAATAAGATATTTGCCCTTATTTTTACCAGTGCTCCTAGGTGCTATTTAGAGGAGTGTTTTAAGGATCTAGGGATTTAATCATTATTTTTGTCTCTCTCAGAATATAAGACACAGCACAGAGTCTTACCCAAGTATGTGAAACAAATATAATCCCATTGTCCTAAAATTGCTATTCAGAATTTTAAAAATTGTTAGAATCACATAATTGTTTTGAGCAGTATTATCTCCTTTTCTTTTGCTTTCTTACTCTATTTCTCTCTTTTGAAAAAGTTTTTAAGTGAAAGTTGCATTTTTAGTATGTCCTTGCCTTATTTTTTGCATGGGAACAAGAATGTATCTTGTTTCCGTTTCATCTTTCAAAACCAACTACTAATGCTCTTGACTTTTTTCTGCTGTTTACTAACCCCATCGTTCTTTAAGGTGGTAGATGGGAATAATCATGCCAAAGGCTGGACTAAGAACATTACTAAAAGTTAACTATGGGAAACCTAGATTGCAGGGACTTAGCGGTCATCTAGAACAGTGGCTTCCAAAGTGCGTAACAAAATGATCTATTTGGTACTTATTTTTACGTAAAAAAGGAGAAATTTAGCTTTACTAATATACACTAGCACACACATATAATTTATAAATTAATATATATTTAGTTATAAATGTACACAAATGTTTCTTTTGAAATATCTACTTTTCAAATAAAAGCTCAAAATTTTTACCAAAAAAGTGAACAAAAAAAGTAATTACTGTTCTCCAGAGCAGTGCTGTCCAATAGAGCTTTCTGCACTGTCTAGTATGATAGCCACTAGTCACAATAGCTATTTGGGTACTTGATATGTGGCAAGTGTGAGTGAGGAACTGAATTTTTTATTTCATTTAATTTTAATTAATTTACATGTAAATAGCCTTATGTGGCTAGTGGCTACTGTATTGGACAGTGCAGATCTAGAGCACTCTGAGGAAGGAAATGGTAAAAGTAATGGTTAATATTTATGGGGTGCTTACCCAGTACCAGATTCCACACTTAGCACATTCTGTACATTATTTCATTTAATCCTTGTAACAACCTTTGAAGTTTAGAGAGAAGTTAAATAACTTGCTGAAAGTTATACTGAATCAAAAAGAAAAAGAATAAGGATTGAAACCCAGGTCTAACTCCCAACCTCCTACCACCATACTTTCCTGAATTCCAGCAAGGGACATCCCAATACCACATCAGCTATAAATCAGTACCTGCCTTCTTCCCCTTCAAGTTTTCAAAACCTTATTGTTTCAGTGCCAATCCCTTAATTTTTTTTTTTTTTTAATTTCGAGAAATCAGACTTTTCAGGTATATTATTCATATGAAACAAATAAGGGAGGAGGGTGTTAGCTCTACTTTATAGGTAAAAATGCTGAGCCAGATTATGAATGATTTGTTAAAACTGAAACTTGAAGTGGAGCTGTTCTGCCTAATTCTTGGTGCATTAGTCATACCGTAGTTAAGTCATTTCCTTAAAATCAATGTAATTACTACCAAATTTGAGTTTGGTTGAGTTAGGCTTTTTAAAAAATCTGCAAGTAGTATGGCTTTGGAAATGTTTTAATGTTTGCTCTTTTTAACTTTTTAGTGCTCGTCAGAAACCCAGAGCTAATTATTTAGAAGACCGAAAAAATGGGTCAAAGCTGATTATTTTTGTAATTGGAGGAATTACATACTCTGAAATGCGTTGTGCTTATGAAGTTTCTCAGGCACATAAATCCTGTGAAGTTGTTATTGGTAAGACTTTTTCTCTTTTCTATTTTTTTAAAACAAACTCTAAATGCAAAAATATACCTGTGAAACTTCATCTTGTGTTACACATGTAAGACTAAATTGTCAAATGCAAAAAAAATTTTTTAACCAAAAAATGTTTTATCTGACATGCTGGAGTTTTTTCCTGATTGACCTTTTTTGATAATATATTCTGACTTTGAAGAAATGAGCTTGTTACTTTAAAATATTATGTTCTATGATTTTGTTTGTTCTCTCATCAATTAAATAATTTTTGACACATAAATAAATTTCTACTTTAAAAAAATTTTGAATTGTTTTGTGGATATGGACCTGACTTCGACAAGGCCCGTGTAAAATTGAGTGTCAAGAATTACAGTCAAAGCCACTGATAGGTTAAACTCTCCTGACCCATGGAGGTGCAGGATCTGTATATCATACCTCAATTTGCAACACTGCTTAGAAGTTCTCTGTTATTGAATGACAACTGTAGCAGTTCTGTTAGGAGGCTAGAGTAATCCCCAATTTTTCTCTTTATTATACCAATATACAGCACAAAGGAGACAAAGCACTAGGAAATGGGCAGTGTTTCTGAATGGTTACTGAGCATGCTCAATGGTGAGGAAGGATTGAAATGTAGTATAGGCAGATGTTAGGAAGAAGTCCTACAGAAATTTTGTTAAATTGTCCCAAGCTACTACACCTTGCATATTTGAAGGACAAGAAAAAATATTAAGCCAATGAAAATCAATTTAACTGCTGGCCTCTGAAAAGTTATTTTTTCTTCTATCAGGTTCTACGCATATTTTAACACCCAAAAAGCTGTTGGATGATATAAAGATGCTGAATAGACCCAAGGATGAAGTCTCCTTTATTAAAGATGAATAGCTTTTTTCTTTTCCTTTTTCAGTTTAGAGATTTTTATTAATATGTTCAACTAAAATAGAACAAGAAAATGTTGCTATTATATAATTTAAACAATGTAAATATTTTATCTGGAATAATGGCTTTTCAAATACATTTGTTAAGGGACTGTTTATGATGTATTATTGGATTTACCATTTTAATAATTTAAATATTGTTGCTGCTTTGTAGATGGTGAGAAGAAATGTTAAAATGCTTTCTAAAAGGAAACTTTTTTCACCTTTGGAGCACAGTATTTTAGAGTTGTGGGTAATTTTTCACAGATACCTATGTACATACTAATTGTCATTAGATACTTATCTAAATGTGTCATGCTAAAATATAGTTTTGGGGAAAGAATGATTTAAATGAAGATGTTGTAAAAATAAAAACTGTAAATGTGTATGTATGATAGAATTATTTCCTATAAAGGCAGTTTTTCTTTCAGTTGAAGTTCACAATTTCTTTAATATGTAAAATAATTTAATCATTAATAGCAATAGAGTGATTTGACAGTGTATACTATCTTGCTAGATGCTTCTGAAGAAGACAATTTTATATAATTTGAAATCATGTGTGTTTAAATTAGCAAATCAAAAATAATCTTGAACATTCTAAGAGAAAATAAATAGTTTAAAAAGTTATCTTTGTTTTTTCTGGGGGGGGGGGGGAGTTGGGAAGTTTAAAAGTTCTAAATTAGAGTTACAAAGAAGAAAAAGAATTTACCATGACATTCCCACCGAGATAACCCTTAGTAACTTTTTCAAAAATAATGTAATATCTATACAAGGTTAGATAATATATGTCTGTAGATGTGTTTGTGTTACACAAAGGAAACATTTTCATTTCAAATCTCTCCTTTTACTTGTCCTCACAGTGTTCTGTCATATGGTGGACCATAATTTCATATATCACTTGTGTTCAGAGTTTTGCTCTTATAAATAATGCTGTATTGTTTGGGTATATACATTTGCAAACTTAAACAGATATTTCTGTAATGTAAATACCTAGCAGTGACATAGCTGGTCAAAGGATTCGTGTGTATAAAATGTTGGTAGGTATCACAGTTTTTAATTTTTATGTAGATAAACTCATCACTTTTCCTTTTTGGCTTCTGAACTTCATGCTGTACTTAGAAATACCTTCCAAACTCCAAGATGATAAATTCACCCTTGTTTTCTTCTAGAATATTTTGATAGATTCATTCTATTCTTTACAGGTAACTCTTTCATCCATCTGGAATTGACTTTAGTGTAAGAATGTATGCTAGTTATTGTCTCTTAGCACTTGGCATTATGTCCCATGTCTGCCCACCCCATACCAGAGGGGATGAAAAGCTAAAAAGTTCTGAATAGTTTAGAGTCTGTCAGTGAGATCCACTTGGTCAAGATTTGGAAAGTAGGAGTCAGAGGCCATTTACTATGACTATGTTAATGGACAAAAGCTCCTGCGGATGGGAGTTCTTTGTAGCAGCCAGACTCCACGTTTTAGTGTTGACAAGACCTGTTTCATGACTATGAGGCAACACTGTGGCACCCACAGCACCAGCTTCCTTTTCTCTGCATCACAGATGGTGACGACCTTCAGTCTCCAGTTTCTGCTCCTACAGCTTTTTCAATGACTTTGTTAGGACTTGATTCTCTGTATTAAATCTCTTTGTTTGAAATGTCTAGAGGAGTTTGTTTGCCACACAGAACCCTGATTGATACAGTATTTAACAGTGATCCAGCTTTTAAAAGTGATCCCCTTTCTAAACAGCCAGATATTGTACACCATTTTATAGGGTAATCCCTTGTACCCCATTTTACTGGGTAACTCCTCTTTCCCCAACTAATCTGAAATACCACCTTTATTGTAGACTGAATTTCCATTTGTATTTTGGTCTGTTTCAGGATTCTTTTATTGACCTATAGTTTGTATTTCTTTTTCCCTATATACTTCAATTCATGGTATGTTTTAATATGTAGTGGGAGTGATCCCTACTGAACCCACACCTAAATTACTATTTTTTTTCAGAAACTTCCTGGCTATTAGATTTTTCTTTTTTTTTTGTGGCTGGCCAGTATGGGGATCTGAACCCTTGACCTTGGTGTTTTAACACCACACTCTAACCAGCTGAGCTAACTGGCCAACTCTGGCTGCTAGGTTTTTCTAGAGGAACTTCAGTATCATTTTGTTGCGTTCCCAAAAAAGTTATTTTGATATTTTCATTGGGTTTGCATTAAATTTCTAGATTAACTTAGGAAAAATTGACATTTTATAATCTTGAAACTTGATATTCAGGAATATGGCATATTTTTTCATTTATATAAATCCTTATAACTTTAAGAACATTCATTTTCTTTATATACGTGCTGCATATTGTCAAAATATCTTATTTTTTGTGGTTCCATTGTGGATTGGATCTCTTATTTTCGAACAGATTTTTTTATATATAGAAAATTATTTATTTTTGACATTAATTTCATAACTTGATACTTTACTAAGTAGTGATAATAAAATAATAATATGCAAATGCTTGCTTAGTGCTTTCTATGTGCCAGGTACTGTTTTTACATGCTTATATTAACTCAATCTTCTCATTTAATATTGTGAGGATAGGTACTATTATCTCCATTTTAAAGCCGAGGAAACTGAGGCACAAAGAGGCTTATATAACTTGACATGGATACATGTGTGGAGAGGAAAGTCTCGGGATTAATAAGCAGCCCTCTTCTTCACATACTGAGCATGAGAATAGTACATGTCCAGTGAGAGGATTAATTTTTGGTGTTTTGGGGATGGGATAGTGATACTTGGCATACATACAAAACAGGTTATCAAGTTGCGATTTAATTTAGATGTATGATGAAGCTGCCTCTCAGAACTGTCAAAAAACAGAATTTCAACAAGTTAAGTTTAATGATCTAATTGGCTTTTATTAGTGCTTCATGAACTGGGCAGCATCCCATCTATGAAAGAGGCACTCCCCAAACTAATCAGGGGAGACAGGCTTTATAGGCAGAAAATAGCTGAAGAAAGCAGAAACAAGGACAAAAAGCAGATTAGTTGTTTCAAAGTTACTCTCCTCGGAAGGGTTAAAGCAGAGAAGACTTCCTTGCTATGCCAGCTCTGGTTGACTGGACCCCTTTTGACTGGTTACTATGAATCTCCTGAGTGGTCTGTTGTTATTGTTTTTTTCAACTGGCCCATTTTAAAGTTCAGTTTGATTATGTGACACCTAGCATGAGTAACTCTGTTTGGTCTGGTCTGTTCTGCCTAGTGCAGGAGCTCAGTCCAAAACAAGGGACTCCGGTAAATTTTATTTAACAGAACTTACACAGTTTAAATTCCCTTTTTTCTCTTAGAATACTGCTATAGATCTTGCTATCTTTCTTATAGTGCCACAGCCTAAAGTAAATTTAGCCACAAAGTCAGAAGTATCTTCAGGCTTGCCTCCACCTTATCTCTTGCAAGGTACCCTAAAGCAATTTTTCAAGCCCCAAAGTTAAAAATATCCCATTCTCCAGCCAGCTAGACAAACAGCAGCTGTTTTAGTTGGCACAAAAATCTAAAGTGGGAATAGATGCAACTCCCTCCTCACTGCTGAGCCAGACTGGGGGTGGTGGGAAACCATCTGTTGACTGTTTGGAATGAATAGAGTTAGGAGGCCTCAGGAAAGGGGGAATGAGCCAATAATCTGCTGCTCTGTCATTAAGGAGGTAATAAATCAGTCTTAAAGAAGCAAATCAAAAGCTTGTTCTGGAATCTGTGTGAAATGTTACAAATTTACTTAATCTCTAGTACAGTTTTAATGAATTGTTTTTCCAAAATTAATCTAGGACTATCGTTTTTGCATATTTCTGACTTTTGAGATTTTTAAACAATTATCATTTATAATAGAAGCATATTGTAAGAATTTCATACAGTACAGAAAATAAAAGTAAAAATTCCTTCCTTGCCCAAAACTCCCAGTTTCGTTTCCTAGAGGTCCAGTGAAGACTTCTCTGTACCTTTCCAGAAAATATGTATGCCCTTTAAAAAACATACACAAATGAGGTGCTTTGTATGTAATGTTAGGCATCTTGCTTTTTTTCCTGTCTTGCAGATAATCCACCTCATTCTTTTCAGTGGCTGCAGAGTAATAATTGTCATTTAGGAACCATCATACAGGATACTTAGATTAGCTCCCCTTGGGGGTGTTACCGTCAGTACTCCAGCGGCCCTCCTTGTGTATATGTCACGGCATATTGTGTAACTTATCTATAATGTAAATTCCTAGTAGAATTGCTGGTCAGAAGATAAGTGCTTTTAGAATTTATAGCATTTGGTGAATAGTATTAAATTGCCTTCCAAATTGTTTGCACCAATTTATACTTCCACCAACAGTGTCATCTAGAGTACCTGTTTCCCTCCATCTTCACTGAGACAGGTTGTTTTTTTCCAAACTTTAATTTTTTCCAGACTAATAAGTAGAAGTAAATTTTATTGCTTTGTTTTGATTTCTTTTATTATGAGTTAGGAAGAATATAGATTTATTTTTTAGCAAATACTTGGTTGCTTTTGATTTTAAGAATCAGAGGTTATTTTTCTTCTCTCTCCTCATTTAAGCACTTAATGTTACCCTTTTCTTAGAGTTTTGGTGTTTTCTCTAGAAAGTCATCTTCCCAATTGTGTAATAAGTAAAATACTTTCTGGGGAAAGATTTTTTTTTTTTTTTTTCTTTTTAATCCTGGTTGCCTCAGGTTGAACTAGTATTTCAGTCGATTCCTCCATCTTCGTGCTTTGGCAAGATCTTCTGCAATAGTTTTAATCATTTGATCAGTAGTTTCTTTCAAAATGGTTGCTGTCCTTAGGGCATGATCCAAAGCTGAGTTCAAAATCTACAGAGGAAAAGTTGACACACTGTAATCACATAAACTTACCACTTTGTGCTAATTGGGTTCTCTCATTATTTAACATTGCAAGGTGGAATTTTTGGATAATTCTGTTTTCCACAGTCTATTTCTGGTTTTGAGGGTTGGTTTCCTAGGAAACCAGTCTGAGATGGAATATATTTGTTAGGGAAAGGGATAGAAAGAGACCAACACGTGACTGATGAGCATGAATCAGAGGGCGAGGTCAGCACCTGCTGGGCTGTTTCCCTGCTGCAGAGAAAAGCTCTTAGGGGCCCATTGAAAGGGACTTGAGGCCATAACCACTGGAGGGGCACCTAGGGATACAGTACATGCGTGTGGAAATGTTTGAAAGTGGCCAGGGGATTAGAGTTGCTGTTTGAAAATAGGAAATTGCTGGCTTCCCTAATCACAGTGTCACTGGAACGGTGCCTTCAAGCCTGGGTAAGGGGAATCCTGTAGCTGAGGCACTACTCACAAAACACTTTCTCCAGGAAATTTCCCCTGGAACCAATTTAGGAATAACACAAACCATGTGGCTGCTAATGTTGTGTCTCTTTAGGTTAGTGCTGAGCACAAAATTGTTTTTAGCAGAGCATTTTCTGAAGCCCCCATACTGTAATAACTTAAAAGCTATCAGTTCTGTGGTCAAGACCAAACTTATGAGTTGCTGCAAGGATTCTAGATTGTTTTTTCCTAAGCCCTCACCTCAGATTTTGTGTCTTCGATGTTATCAAAGTCATGTAAGGATTTGCTTCCAGAAATCTTGCAGGAGTGGAAATGGGGTGAGGGTGTTGCAGGGTCTGAGCTGTAGGTCATGAAAGCCTTAAGATTTTTTCTGGAAGGCAAAAGCACATTGATACTTGCGTCAAGCGCCACCCTCAAGTACACTCTCCTGTTAAGGTCAGCTCTGTGGCTCCATGTGTGTGGGTTGGGGGTGGGGGCTTATGCACCCCATCTTTCATGGCTCTTGTAGTCCTGTGTGGCTGACCACAGCTGAGCTTCAGAAAAAGGTTTTTGCCATGACTATGAGGACATTTCCTCCT
The DNA here is from genome assembly GCF_027409185.1 of Cynocephalus volans. NCBI lineage: Eukaryota > Metazoa > Chordata > Mammalia > Dermoptera > Cynocephalidae > Cynocephalus > Cynocephalus volans. The sequence goes on from NC_084467.1 coordinate 96,029,577, forward strand.
AGAATTTGTCTCCTTTTCCTTTAGTACAGAAATAGTCAAGACTCCAAAGAGAACTGCTTCTCGGCCTTTTGGCTAAGATGAAGTGAAGATTCCAAACAAATTTTATTCAGTTTACATTCTTTTGGGGTAAACATTCTACCCTGCATATTTATAAAACAAATGCACACACAAAACTGCTCATTGCAGGCACCTTGGGTTGAGTTCATCCTAACACCAGTGAGCTTACACAGCAAGGAGGCAGAAGGAGTAGAAAACTCAAAGCTGTACCTCTTTAAGTATAGAGGCTCCCCTAGACTACTACACCGTAATTATGATTTTGTCTCTGAGAGATGGTCCAAAGTCTGCACTAGCTACTGTGTTGTTCAGGTCGTGCACTGCACGGCTCTAGGAAGGTTTATTCACATAGTCTGTGTGAAGGGCACTGCCTTGAGTTAAACTCTTCACAACCATGAGTAGCGGCCCTAAGGCACACCACAAGAACTTGCTGGCCAACAGGTCTGTCATGGAGCGGCCCTCAAATCTTCCCCTGGCTTAAGGTTCCCTCTGTTAAGCATTACTTCTGTGGCACATAAAACATGTGTGAGCAATATCACTCCAACAAGTCTCACTTCAAACACTCATGACCTCAAACCCTCCCTTAATCCCTCACCCCCTACCACACTAACTTTAGTTGGTTCTTCAGATTAGTTTAGCACCTTGGATGTATCCTCCAGTTGAGAGGTGGCTCAGCATCAGGGGCCCCTAGCCAATGAAAAACTCTGGGCAAGGGGTGACAGTGTGGTGCAGTGGGAAGAGCATGGGCTTCAAAGTCCTCTCTTCCCATATCCAATCAGTCACCACTATCATCAATATTCATAACAGCCATCACTTGCTAAGTACAGATGCTACTCAACTCACGATGGGGTTACGTCCTGATAAGCCCATTGTGAGCTGAAAATGCATTTAATCTTGTACACCTCACCCACTAAACATCATAGCTTGGCCCAGCCTACCTTAAATGTTCTCAGAACACTCACATTAGCCTACAGTTGGGCAAAATCATCTAACACAAAGTCTGTTTTATAATAAAGTGTTGAATATCTCATGTACACTTTTTTGAATACTGAACTGAAAGTGAAAAACAGAGTGGTTATATGAGTAATCAAAGTACTGTTCTTAACTGAACGTGTATCACTTTTGCACCATCATAAAGTCGAAAAATCATAAGTCACTAGTCGAGGACCATCTATATTTATTATGAGCCAGGTACAATTCATTCTAAGTGCTTTATATGTATTGACTTAATCCTCAATGACTTTGGCACTATTATTATTCCTATTGTGCATTTATATGAGGAAATGGAAGCACAGAAGAGATCGGGTAACCTGCCCAAGGACACAGAACCAAAATGTAAACCCTAAAGTCTCCAAAGACCACATTCTTAAACACTGCACAGTACCATGGTAGTGGGTAGTGGGTTCAGACCGAATGGGTCTGGCTGTAGAGCCTGAACTATTAGCCACTATGCTGCCTATTGGTTCTGCCTCTTAAATAGCTCTTGAATACACTGACTTCTCTCTCTCCATCTCCACCACTCTTGGCCCAGCTACCATCACCTGGAATATTGCACTAACCTCTTATTTCACCTCTGTGTTCCACCCTGGACTCTAGACAGCTAGAGTGATATATAAAACACTAAAAAAAACTTTTAAAACTCCCTGATTTAAAAACTTCATTGGCTTCCCATTGTCCCTAAGCGTCTGAAATCCTTCCTGTAGCTGACAAGCCCCTGCGGAGTCTGGTCCTGCCCACCCCACCCACCTTCCCTCACCAGCCTCATCTTGCCCCACTGCCACTCCCTCTCTTGGGCTCCAGCCACACCATTCCTGAACTTGCCAAGGGCCTTCCTTCCCACATCAGGAAGCTTTCTTAGACTGGAATATTCTTCACTTCTATCCCCACATCTCCTTGCTAGTTTATTCATACTTATCCTTTGGAGCTCAGCTTCTCTGAACCCCCAAATTCGGTCAATAGCACTCTGTATGTTCCCTTCTTGGCACTTACAAAGACTGGCTCTTTTACCAAAAAAGTAAGCTCCATGAGGGGAGGGACAATGGTTGACTTTGTGACTGTGTCCTCAGGACCTAGCACAATGTTCTCCATTTTGACACTCAAATATGTGCTGAATGAATAAATGAATGAATGAAGTATTAGATAGGCTTAGGTCTGAATCCTGGTTCTTCTACTTATGATCTAGGAGATCTTGGATAGGTAGTTAATGCACCAATAAGCACATCATATGCACCCAACCAATAATAGCTGTTTTTGTTATTATTAGTAATAATAAAATAATACTTACTTTCCTGGTGTGGGCTCACACTCATCTTGGAAGGATTTTGAAGTCACACTCTGGGAACAGATCCATTTTGGTTTTGAACAAGCTGGAAAATGTTAGCTATGATTAAATTTAAGCATCAAAAAGAATCCCCAAATGGTGATAATGTATCATTTCCTAAACTTTTCTGTATGAACTAATTATTTCATAAAATTTTAATAAAAAAGAAAGGGAACATAGAAAACAAGGAAATTTCTACCAAGTATTCTGAATTCAGGAAAAGAAATTAAACCTTTTAAAAGGAGTTTTATTAGCGGACATGAGACCAGGATTTAGGTTCCCTAGGTGCCAGCTGTGTGACCTGGGCATGTTGTCTAACTTCTCTGGGCTCAACTACTATATCTGATAAAGGGAGAGCTAATAGCTTCCAAGAGGTTGGACCAAATGGGTTCCTGAAATCCTCTCCAACTTTAGGAGCAAGTATTCTAGGAGTCAGACGTGAACAATTGTATTACTAAGACAATTCCAGAAAATAGAGACTAAACAGAGAAGGAAAAGGTAAGAAAGGCACCTTGGAAGACAAGAAGAAAGCCCGGGAAAGGAAGACAGATCGGTGGCCAACAAATCTACCTTCTCTGTCCCTGAGACTCTCTTCTCCCCTTCCCTTTCCCTCTTCCTCCCTTCCTTGTCTCTGTCTTCCCCTCTTTCGCCCTCCAGGTCTCCTGTCTTATTCATTGGTGAACAGTAGCCAGGCTTCGCTCCCCCTCAGGAGGGTTCCACTGGACAAGGGAAATGGGAGAGACTGTCCCTCCGATGGGGCAGGCAGAGCACAAGCCGGGAAGTCCGGATGTAGTCGTGCTGACCACCCAGACCCGGGTCATGATAACAGAGGCACTAATGAGCTCACTCTTCATTTTTTTTGTAGTCTATGAATATAATTTTGGATGTTATTGGAAACATAGAAACTCAGGGTTAGAAAGGACCACAGGGTCATCTGGTCCAGATCTATTCAGTCTACAGATGTACACCATCTGGACAAAGTACATTGTCTCCCAGTCTGCAGATGGGGTTCATGACCTCCTGCAACAGCACACTCCATTTTCTGTCAGCTCCAGTTGCTGGAAGTTTCTTTTTTAACATTGAGGAAAAGCTGCCTCCCCATGACTTCTACCCTTTTAGTCACTATGTGTTTACTAATGGAGTTCAAGATCACATTTCAGATGACCCAGTTGTATTCCTCACTGGTATACTGGAATCACAGGTCTCACAGGCTGTGGACCCAAAGACCAAGAAGATAGGAAAGAAATATGTCCTGTGGCTTCTGCAGAGTCTTAGTGACTGTCACTTCAAGAGAATACATCTATTTGGAGGATTCAGCAGCTGGGGTGGGCAGGGGAGGCACAGCTGAGGTCAGTCACATAAATGACATTCTTTAATCTTGGACACTGGCAATTGTGAAAGATAAATATTCTCCTTGGTGCCCTGTCCCAGAGAGGGAGAGGAAGAACTCTGAAGGTATGAAGGGAAGGATGTAGCCCCGTAAGAGAACCAGGTACAGCTGTCATTCAAGGAGTGTGTCCTCCCTCCTCGTGTTCCCTTGGCACATTTTGATCTTACTTTTAGCACTTGCCACATATTGCCTTGAACTTTCTTTATCTGGGTGTGGGTTCCTTTCTTTCAATAGACTGTAAACTCCTCGGGAGGGAAGAGTCATGTCTTATTCATCTTTATAAATAAATGTTTGTGGGGTTTTAATCTTTTTTCAATGACAGCAAAATTTTGCATTGGAAATTAGCAATATGACATCTAAGGAATGTAAAAATCATCTGTTTCTCTACATGCTGACTTTTAGCAAGGATATATTTAAAGCTTTTCTAAATAATAACAAGAATAGTGGCAATTTATTCAGTCAGTCATTTGTTCAGCAAACATTTATAATTTGTTTCCAACTTCCACTGGTATAGCGTTAATAATTTCCCACGTCCTTTATCACTGGGATTTCATATTTCCCAGCCCCAGCCCAGCCTCTCACCATCCAGGTGTAGGGCTGGATTTGGAAGTGTCAGGCGAGTGCGAGGGACCCAGGCAGCAGACTGGAGAGGGCAGGGCTCCCCAGATGGAAGCAGCGGCCATGTCATGAGGGTCTCCCACACTTGGAAGACCAGCTCATTGACACAGACGGGTCATGCAGGAGATGTACTTACCAGGTGAAGAATTTTTACTTTCATCTACAGAGGGGTACTGGACAAAGGCACCTCTTTCGCTATGATTTACGTAATTCTGTCCTGGGGTGTTGTATCTATAATGAAATCCTAAAAAGAAAAGATTGAAAATACAATTCATTGCCTAGGAACAACAGCTGCCCCCACTTATGCCTTCCTGAGGCCTGAGTGCGTCTCACCTTTAAGCGGTTCTTTACTGCGATTAGGGGTCCTAGCACTGCAGTCCTCACACTTGTTGCTCTGCAGTCCAGCGCCAGAATCAGAACAGAAGTGGCGTCCAGTATCAGAACCTGAAAGATCTCAAGTTACATGAAGGAAGTGTGAGTTTCTTGATGATAGTCACCAAATGTGGTGTGGAGAGCAGTAGGCACCAAGGTGTTCAGCTAGCTGTGTTACCAAGGGGAGTTGCCAGCCTAAGGGTGACATTTGTGATTCCCTCCTGACAACTGAAAGATGTTTTGTAAGTAACAGTTCTGATATGAGAGTCTCAAGATGTGCCTAGCACATACAGGTGCTTAGTAAAGGTCTATTGAATGAACGGATCTGTGAGAATCTGGCCCACTGAATTATCAGACAATCTTGCATTTGTAGTTGATTTTCCAGATTTGCCCTGATACATCCACATTTTTTCTCTCAGACCCTGCTGTGGCCAAGAGCTTGTGTTTTGTCATCCACACAACCAGAAAGATAGTTTTCCTCTGTGTGACATTCATAAGCCTGTATGGGAACCCGAATCTTAACTCTGCCATCTTAGCCTCTGAGAAGGTCAGTAGCAGATTGGTGCAGGTCTAGAACTTATTCATCAGGCTGTGGGCAGCTGGAATGCATCAGGTGAGGCCAGAGTGTGGGAGCATGGGGCCAGGCAGGTGTTAGGCCTGGGTGGCCAAGCAACATCTCAGCCTCAGAAGAGATGCAGCCAGGGAGCAAAGCCTCTTCCAATGCCTCCTGCCTTGATCACACTCATTTTTAACATTATCTTTCAGAGTATGAATCACAAATGGGATGAGTTTGAAGGCTTGAGGTTGAAGCTTGGCTCCATCACTTATTAGCTGTGATTGTTGAAAATAGGTCCACAAATACTTTGACACTCCCTTTAAAAGGTAGAACCTAGTTCTTCTCTCCTTGAGTGTGGGCTGGATTTAGTGACTCATTTCCAACAAATAGAATAAAGTGGTAGGAATGATATGTAACTTCCAAAAGTAGGCCATAAAAGACACTGATGCTTCCTTGGCATTTCTCTCTTTCTTGGATCACCTGCTCTGGGGGAAGCTGGCTACCGTGTCATAATGACACTCAAGCAGCCTATTGGAGGGGCCCACAGGGCACGGGACTGAGACCTCCTGCCAATGGCCATGTGAGTGAACCATCTTGGAAGCAGATCCTCCTGCCCCAGTAAAGCTTTCAGATGACTGCAGCCCTAGCCAACATCTTGACTGCAACCTCATGAAAGACCCCGAGCCTGAACCACCCAGCTAAGGTGCTCTCAAATTCTTGACCCACAATAACTGAAATAATAAATGTTTGTTGTTTTGAGCCATTAAGTTCTGGGATACTTTGTTACACAGCAATAGATAGTTAGTACACTAGCTCTTTGACCCTAGCAAGTCACTTAATTTGTCTGAGCCTCCCTTTCCTAATCTATAAAATAAAAACAATTCCTACTTTACAGGGGTGTCGTGATGGTTAAATTATACACACTATGTCAACAGTTCTCAAACTTTTGATTTCAGAACACTTTTATACTCTTAAAATTGAACTTCTGTTTATGTGGTTTTTATCTACCATTTTATATACCTGAGGTTAAAACCTCCCTCCACAATGCAGAAGAGCATACAACATTCAGTCAGCTGCAGATGGACTGGCAGAGAGGTATCGACAGATAAATTGCAAGTCATTTTTGCTTGTGTAGAATCATTCAGATCTTCCCAAGATTGAATGGGAAGTTCTGAATCTCCTTTTTTTAGAATTTTAAACAGACATTTAAAAAACATTTTAATTATGATGTCACTTAAAAATAAATCTATTTCATGTTAACAAAATAATAAGTTTTTAATGAAAAATAACTTATCCAAAATAAAAAAAATTTGTGAGAAGAGTGGCATGGTTTTATGTTTTGGCAAATAGCTTCAGTATCTGGCTTAATAAAAGGCAGCTGGATTCCATAGCTGCATCTCCATCAATCTGTTGCAATACTGGCCTTGCACAGATATATAGCTGGTAAAGGCAGAACCTTGTGGTCCTCTGAAAGGGTTTCAGGGAACCACAGGGGCTCCCTGACCATACTTTAAAAGCCTCAACTTTGTTAAAAGCATCTGGTTTAGTAAATGTTCAATCAATGAAACCTATCATTATTATTACTATTTAAAAATATATCATCTACAGAGATGCCAGCATAGAACTAAATGTGACATCACAGAATGCTGAGTTGAAGGAATGCCTGTGGGCACAGGCAGTGTGAAGGTAAGCAAGCCTTGTCAGCTCTCTGGCCCCCAGTTTCCTCGTGTAGAATCTGGGTAGATGAGGCCCTGGAGGTAATTTGCAAGCTCAGGAGCTGCCTGAGCAGGCAGGTCCCCGACCTTACCTCTTCTCCACCCAGGGCAATTCTGCCAGGAGATGTTTCCCTGCTTAAACCATCTTTAGAAAAAGGATCTTATGACTAAAAGTCATTGAATTCCATGAACTGGTGCCCTCTGGGTCTCCTGCCTGCTCAAAATTTCTTTGCTTCTATGAAATGCCTGTGGGCAAGTCGGCAGCAACCCTCTCGTGGCCAGTAACCTTACCAGGCGCAGTTATGGGTCATGTTGGAAGGATGATGATGAACAGACTTGAGGACACTTTGTGACTGAGTCCATGGAGTCCTGTGAGTCCAGCTAGGAACAAGTATTAGCACTTCACCCTACTTGACCACATCTTATTTAAATCTATTCAATGACCAATTCTTTACACTTTGCAAAAAAGAGAAAAAATACAACACCCAACACCCTAGTCGAGGGCAATGCTATCAGAGTGGCAGATGGCAAGCTGGGGCCCACCGTGACCAGACCCCACAGAGAAGGACCCTGAAGACCAAGAACCCACAGCCCCAGGCCCCTCCACTTACTGAGAGGTGAATCTAGGTGCAATGCCTTTTCTTGAGTGACAATTGAAAACCTTCCACAGTTGATCCTTCTGTGGTCTTTTTTCTCCATTTTTTGCTTCCTAAAAAAGGTGCATAAGAGGCCACAGACTTTTAGTACACTTCTAATAGAAACTGGGAAAGTTTCGGTAAAACTGAAATGTTAAATTTCTTAGATGAGAGCCAGAGCCTGGAACAATGTAGGACTGGTGTGTCATCCTCAACACAGAGGTCCCCTCCGTCTGCCTGTTTGAGAGCATCCCTGTAAGAAATTGCACGTAGCACTATTCGGCATGATAGGAATATGTATACAAAACACACAAAAAATAAATGTTTTTTTCACAGAGGATAATGTCTAATCATCACACGCATACACAAAATAGAAATTTGAAGTATGGAATTTTAAAATTTGGAGTTTCTCTCACATTCAATATCCCTTATCAGGGGAAGAAGATTTGCTGTCTGTTAGTACCAGGTCACATGGCTTTGGCTCTATAAGTACAAGCCAAATGTATTCAAAACATCCAGCAAAGTGGGTTTGCCTGGGATCTGAGGCGAAAGGCTATGGGAGCAGGCAGAGTTCATTTCACTCCTATCAGGCCACCAGAGGGCATCAGAAAAGCAACAGCAATTGACATTTATCAGGAGGCTTTTCTGATCTATCTGTAGCTTCAGCCTCCATCCCTTCACAGAAACTCTAACTCCTCCAAAGGAATTTTAATTAATAACAGTTCTTAACAAAGCTCTGGTTCAGCCCCTGGAATACAGTCATAGCCCCCAGGGAAAGTCGCTCATTCTCAGTGTGGAGGGCACCGTGCCCAAGATATCCTGGCATGAATGAGACTATTCCCCTGGGCTGAGGTAGGAGCTTGAGGCATTGCTGGGCAAACATGTACACGTCCAGCTGCGTCCACGCCCGCTGATGGTGGAGAGGGGGACCGGGTTTGGGGTTTGTGGGGTTGGGGCTGAGAATCCAGGCCCTTTCACTCCTCCTGGAAAAACATTCTCTCCTCCTGAGTCACATATTTTCTCACACTTCATTTTCGGTCTCCACCCTCCTCTGGGGCATTTAAACATCTGCTCTCCAATGTGAAAAACTTGGATCTCACTCAAGTGAGTGCAGTCCAGCACATGACTTTACTTTTTCTGCCTTTAAACTCCTTTGTGCACTAAAGTCTTCTAGCCAAATATAACAGCCAAGGGCAATTCTACTGGAGAAGACAGTTTTTCAGCAAGACAAAGTAGCTAAGGTATACTCTTAAATCCAAAATTTTGCAACAGAAATAACATAAAGGGATAAGCATTTTACATTTAACATATATATTATTTATCTACATATATAACAATTTACAAATATCCTGAGAACTGCGTACATCAGAGAGCTTCCTAAAGAACATGTTCCATCAGAGAGACACCCAATCTTCTAACACAGTCAAGAGTAATAGCCCTCCCTTCAGTTAGTCATTCCTCAGGGATTATGTAGTCTACCAAGATTTCAATTCATAAATCACGTACATCTCCTCAACACTCCCCAGCAGTGGATTCACGGTTAGATCTGATTTTACACTTAGTTGTGCTTTTCTTTCTGTCTTGTCCATCATAAAAGTATATTTAGTATGGAACACTGGTCCCTGTCTTGGTACTTATGTGATTCTTCAGGGTCTAGACTAGGAATTTGGAAGAGAAACATATAGTACCTTGAAAGCTTAATCAACGTGTTTTTTAAATGTCAAAATATTTTTATTATATTTAATAAAACCTAAAAAAAAATCCAAAATCTAGACTTTAATTCAATAAATAAAAATAGTAGGCCTGGCATGACTCAGTGAGTAAGCTTCATTAGTGCCCCTTGTGTTTAAAGGAAGCTGATAACTGACATGGTAGTTTAAAGTAATGGCCCACACCAGATGACACATGGTAATTTTTAGCACAAACTCCATGCTGGGTTTTTTATTTTATTTTTTTTTTATGGGCAGAATCTCAACAGAACACTTATGACAGGTGCCCATTCCTGTGGTGGAATGTTTTTCTAACAGGAAGCTTCAGTCTTTAAGACCTTGTCATCTGCTTCCATTAGAGTCCATTATGTATGTGTAATAATGGTTGCTACACAGCTCCTGCCTGCTTGACTCTTGACCTTTCAAAGGTAAATTAGCCGAGCTATGGCCCGAGTCCACAGTGAGCTGGAAGGTAGCACCTCTCCTAACTGACAGAAGCTTCAAATAAATAAACAAGCTTCTGAATCCACATGGGCTTGGTCCATTGAATGCTTCAAAAACATTAAGGAATTCTCCTTAGGATTTTACACGATTTACATACGGCTTGTTACCTCCGGAAGAATTCTTGCTCAGGAAAGGGAAGACATAAGCCCTGAGAAGAGGTGGGACTGGGGGCACAGGTGGGACCCAACAGGAAGGACTTTTGCTCATTTGAGAGAGGACTGACAGTGGGAGCTGGTAGGCAGCGGTCGGTAATCAACCCCCATCCGGGCGATGTTCAAACAGAGCCCAAAGACGCCCCTACGTGTGCTGTAGCCGTGATTCTTCACCAAGGTGCTTATCATAATCCCCCGGGGAGACTTGAGGGCAATCCTCCTACCAGGGCTCCCCCGTGGTGTGCGGATACAGTAGGTGGGGCAGAGGCTTTTTATTTAAAGGTCTCCTTGGTGATTTTGGTGTCGTCCCCAGCTGAGAACCACCGCTAGAGGATTCGTGAGGTGGGAGGGACCCGTGATTCTGTAACTCGGCCAGTGGCTTCAGTGGGTTACCGCCCACTCCCGCTGGAGTTGTCTCCTCAGGACCGACCCCCGCGCCCCCAGTCTGTAGCATAAAGAAGCCCTCACCGTTCAAGGAGCCGGCGGCAGAAGGCACAGCTTGGGCTGGGTGCCGGCGTCCCTGCACGTTCCTGCCTTCCCGCGGGGCCGCTGGGGTCCTCCTGCACCACAAAGCACACGCACATGGGTGTCATGGAGCACGTGACTGTCCCCGGGGCTGCACGCGCACAGCCCAGCAAGCAGCTAGGACCCGCTGCACTCGCCACTTCAGGACGAGAGACATTCGCCAAGCCTCTCTCCCAGACGGAAACCGAGCCCACCCGGGCAGAGGAAGAAAAGAGCCCACGCATCCTTAGTTGCCATCGTGGCCTGGGGCCTAGAGAAAGGAAGTTTCAGCCCTGCCTTGGCTGCTTTCCGCCTCCGAACAGATTTTAAAATCTGGTGTACAGATGAGAGAATACTTTTCCTTTATTTTCTTTCTCTTTACTTTCAAATTACTCCAAACTCCACCAGAGGATGAACAGATTTAGGAAGATAATTTTTAAATCTATCAATCTGACCACACTGGTTAGTATAGGTTTAATAAGCTTTTCCAAAGCCATGTATTCAACTATGAATTAAAACAAGGTTTAGGGACTGTCTAGAGGCCTGTATTATTGATTATGTCCCTTTTTTAAAACATAAAACAATAACACTATTGAACCGACACCACCCAATGTTTTTTTTCCTATGATCTTACCGTTTATGTAAACAGAAAATAAATGGACATTTCCACCATTGTAAACAGTGCTGGCATAAGCATTATTGTACACATAGCTTTTTCCACATTTTGAATTACTTCCTGAGGAAATGTCTGGGCCAAAGGTTGCAAACCATGTTTGTGTGATGACACATACTGTCAAATTGCTTTCCACAAAAGTTGTACAGATTACGTAGCCACCAACAATGTGGACAGCGCAGTTTGACCACACCTTCCTCGGCACTAGGAATTATCACCTGAAAATGTTTTTAATTTAAAAAGGGGGGCACCTTGTATTAGTTAGCATTTCCTCTGTCATTAAAGAGATAAACATTTTCCCATATGCTTATTTATTGGTTGTATTTCCTACTTGTGACTTTCTACTTTATATCCTTTGTCCATTAATTTTTTTGGAAGGTTTCAGCATTTTCTTATTAATAAAAACAACCAGCAGCTGGCCAGTTAGCACGGTTGGTTAGAGCATGTTGCTGATGATACCAAGGTCCAGGGCTCCATCCCCGTACCAGCCAGCTGCCCCCCCAAAAATAATAAGAATAAAGAAAAGAAAAAGCAACCATTGTTGATTGTTCATTATGTATCAGGTGCTTCTCATATAGTTTTCTTTATTACATGCCACCATCCTGGCACATTGTCTCCTTTTTAATGATGAATAATCTGAGGCTCAGAGGAGTTAAGCAACTTGGCAAGGTCACAGAGAGAGGGAGTGGCAGAACTGGGATTTGAACATTTACCAGTCTGACTCACATGTTTGTGTTCTTAACTACAACTCTGCTCTTTTGTGCATTAGAGCACTTGATATAATAAAGATCTCAACTCTGAACATGATTTGCTCTTCATATCTTCCCAGTTGTCTGCCTTTTTAAAGAAAATTATTGATTTGTTTCGCAAACATAAGTTAGTGTTGTTGTGTCAAAGAGGAGGTATAAATGGCCAAGAAACATGAAAATAGGTTGAATTTCACAAGTAGTCAAATACAGATTAATACAATGAGGCACCAGTTTTCACGTATCACTTTAGCAAAAGTTGGAGAAAAAAAAAAAATATCTGGGATGGCCTCAAATTAGAGACAGCAACACTCCTATGCACTGCTATGGGCTGTAAACTTGCATGCCCTCTCTAAAGGCCAGTTTAACAGAATTTTTAGTGTGTACTGTTTTAAACCTTTAACTGCAATCCTATGTTTTTATTCTAAGGAAATAATGATCTATGGACAAAAGTTTGTTTGTAAAATAACGTTACTGAAGCAGTGTTTATAATATCAAAGAACTGGAAAAAACTAAATGTTCGCCAGTTGTTGTTTTATATTCTGATTGTTTAAATGAATCAGGGTATATCCATATTATGAAATATGATGCAGTCATCAAAAATGAAGCTATAGGTTTGTTCTAAGTGATGTGGAGAGATGCCCACAATATAATGTTAAATCAGAAAAGATTATAAAACAATACATATAGTATGATTCCATTTTTGCAAAAATGTGTATATGGAGGAAAGGCTGGAAGGTATATAGTGTATATTTAGATACACACTAAAATATTAGCAATTATTTTTCAGTGCGCTTTTCTTTATATTTTTATTTTCTGATTTCTTTTGCAATAAGTATATATCACTTCAATAATATAAAAAAATTAAGGTTTTTTTCTCTCCATCCTTCCCCATGTTTCCTTTTATCACTGCTAAGCTAACAGGGTTACCCCTACACTTGAAATTAAGGCAGATTTACATTTGCAGAATGGATAGAGGCGCCCTCCACCTGAGTTGGGAGACCTGGACTTTAATATCGCCTGTCATCTGCCCTGGGGAAAATCTCACCTTTCTAAGCTACTCCTCCTTTGCAAAAAGTCTTTGCAAACTGTAAAGCTCTAAATCAACAGAATTGTTATATTATTATTTACTTTTTTTTTTTTTTTTTTTTTGGTCGTTTTTTCGTGACCGGCACTCAGCCAGTGAGTGCACTGGTCAGTCCTATATAGGATCCGAACCGGAGGCGGGAGCGTCGCCACGCTCCCAGCGCAGCACTCTACCAAGTGCGCCACGGGCTCGGCCCCTTATTTACTTTTTATTATAATGTTATTTTAGATCCAGCGATTTTTTTCCCCAGCATTTCCAATTCATTCATGATGAAATAATCTCTAGACCCTTGCTACTCAAAGTGTGGTCCCCCAACCAGAACCAGCAGCATCCGCATCACCTGGAAGCTTGTTAGAAATGCAGAAGTGCAGACTCAACCCAGACCTGTTAAATCAGAGCCTGCATTTTAACAAGATCGGCAGATGATGCCTAGACACGGTGAAGTTAGAGAAGCCCTGGTCTAGGTCCAGTACCCCCAGCCTGTTTTTCCTGAATGCAAAAGAGTGGAAAACGTTAGCAATAGCAGCAGTTATCACAAGCACTAACACTCAGGGTGCCAATTAGCATAAGAGCCATGTGATCTTGATCATGCCAGTTTCAGAGTCACATTCAGCAACACCAGTTACAGCTACAGAGCCAACAGTATGAACAGAAGGGAGCCAGGACCAGGCTGCAGGACATTACCCTGGAATCAGAAGACAGCCTTGTGGCCATTTGATTTGGCTGGTCCTGGGCAGCCGCATTCCCACTCTGACCGTTTAAATAACTAGGTTTAAAAAAAAAAAAGGCAGTTTGAATTTTAGAATCAGTTCTTGAGTTGCCTGGGAACCCCATTTTGGGGGACTGTTTGGCTTTTCTTTAATCTGGTGAAGAATCATCAGAAACTTAATTTGGCATTCCCGGGACGGTAGGGACGAGGAGCCTAAGGTGGAGTGTAGAGGGGACATCACGTGGCCACCCGACCTCCCGCTCCCCAACCCCCACCCCCAGCCGTCCTGCCCCTCGGATCTCAGCCCGGAGGGTGGCAGAGGACGGCGGCCCTCTGGGTGCCGGCGCAGCGGAGGAGCCAGACTCCCGGGCTTTGTCACACGCCGCCCCATCCGCGTCCTGGGCGGGAGCCCGTTGGACCCTCGGGAGGGGCTGCGCGAGGAAGGGGCCTCGCTGCGCTCTTTGCCTGCTGGGGGCTGCGGGGGCGAGACTCACGTCTGCGAGGCCAGCTCGCGGAGCTCCTCGGAGGAGGGCGCCTCCTGCGGCCCCGCGCGGGGCGCCCCTGTCACCTCGCTCCCACACGAGCCCCGGCGCCAGGGAGGGCGGCCAGGGTGTTCCTGGGGCATCTGAGGGGAGCCACACAGAAGAACTTGCCATTAGGGCTGCAGCCCCGCGGAAGGCAACTCAAAATCAGTCAGCGCCCCCTCACCACCCCTAAGACACCACAACATCCTGCCTGGAGTCCTCACCTCCTCATCCTCCTCACCCTCCAGGACTCAGTTCCAATCTCACCCCCTCTGAAATACCTTCACCGACCACCTCTCCCTTAGTAACGCTACCCTCCCACCCTTAGCAATTCCTGCTTATATCCCATTGCTTAATAGTCATGACAGCTAACACTCAAGTAACGCACTTACTATGAGCCAGGCCTTGTTTTAAGTACTTCACATATGTTAACTCATTTGAATGTCCTAACCACCCTGTGAGGCAGGTACTATCCCCATTTTACAGAGGAGGGAACTGAGGCACAGAGGGGTTGAATAACTTTCCCCAAATCACAAAGCTGGTAAGTGACCGTCAGTATTCGAACTCAGGCAGTCTGCCCTCAGAATCATATGAAATGAATGATTATTTCCTGCATAGCACTTTTAACATCCTGTAATTATATGTTAATTTTATTTGTTAAGCATATTTCTCCCTCACAGAAATGTAAGTATCTTGAGGGCAGGCAATTTGTCTGTCTTGTTTATGTCATATTCTCAACAGGTAGAAAAGTGCCTGGCATATAGCAATAAATATTACTGAATGAATGAATAATACTGGCAGTAGACTCTCTGTTCAGGGCCCCTTATCAGAAAGTTAGAGAGTTATCATCTCACAACAGTTGCTGCAAACTTCAGACCAAGTAAAGAAGAGCAAATCCAGACCCAAGGCAGTTGCTGGGCATGTGGCTGGGCTGACTCACCAGGCTTCCTCACACCACCCTGAAGTGCTTCAGCTTCCGGACTAGCAAGACAACATGCTGTGGACCTTGGGTACTGCTTGGGAAGCACTGAGGTGGGCTGTTAAATCCACATGGCGCAAGGCCAACTACACTGAGCATTCACGCTAGACCGAGCATTCACGCCAGACCGAGCATTCACGCCAGACCGAGCATTCAGGCACATGTTCAAAATAAGAAGATGAGCACAAAGGCACAAAGACCAAGACACAGTGCTGTGCGAACACAAAGGCCCAGCAAAGAATTCTGCCTGAGGTGGGGGGCTGGGTATCAAGGGTCCATAAATCACCTAACTCTGAAGCTGGGTCTTAAATTTTGCCAGGCAAGTAAGATTTTGAGGAGGCAAATACACTTCTTTGGAAGGGCTAACATTTATATAATCTTCATTATCTTGTCCTCATTCGAGTTTTAAAAATCAGCCAAAGGCTGAATCTTCTAATACTACATGAAACTAAAGAGTCCATTTAAGGCAATTATTTAGATGATTTAGTTTCTCAAAATTTTCATTTAGTCTGACATGCTCTGATAGTGGAGCCTACAAAAACAAAAAGTGTAGAAAAACAGGGATGATTGATTGAACTCCCAACCTTCCATGTGTAGACAATCCAACAGAATTTAATTCGAGAGAAGGAGAATGCAGAAGTGGACTCATGGAAAATAATTATTCCACCGAGGGTACTATTCTTTATTTAAAGGAGGGAATGCAAAACTATTAAGAAGAAAAGTTATTTTTTCCTGGCACAATCCACAAAAATTTTGCTATTCATCCAGAAGAAACAGCTCTTCAGTGATTATCATTTTAAACTGCATTGTTACATCCTAAACTAAGGAAATGTTTCAAAAACCAACATGAGAAATAGTTCCTAATTTTTAAAAGTTGATTCCATTTTAAATGACATGATTCATAGGACTTCGGAAAGTGAAGTTTTCATGAAATACTAAAAGTGAATTCAGTGAATCCATGAATTAGGATTCTACACATGCATAAACACCATTTTTCCTGGCACAAAATTAGGCTGTTGCAGTATTACCTCATTTGAGGGTGAAGAGGATATGAATGCCAAGTCATGCAGGATGAATGGAGAACTCATAGGAAGAGAAAAGGCTGATGTATATTTGCTTTCATCAATTTTCTCTTTAATGTCCTCAAGTAGCATCGCCAACTTGAAGATTTCGCCTTCCACTCTTCTAAGTAAACATAAACAAACAGGCATCTTCTGGGGTATGCAGTCAGCATTCTAATTAGTAACAACAGTTCTTGAGTATAGCATTGATCTGTTATTAACGTGGCCTGTCTTCTGGCAGGAAGGATAATGAACACCCGCCCTGACTGGCATCCTGTTTTTTCACTCCAGGGTGCTAATCCTCATTTGCTGTCCACTAGCTGTGTTTCTTTGGGTAAATCATTTAAACTTTCTGGGCTTCCAATGTCTCAACTATAACCTGGGATAACAAGACCTTGCTTATCTGGATCTGATGATTTCAAGATTCCTTACAGTTTAAGAGCTGTGAATCTATGGAAATAATTGTTATGCCAATTAAAAAAGAAGAAGGACTTAAAATATCTGAATAATTTAATTAACAAGTTTTTCTAGTCTATATGAATATACATACATGTGTATATAAACATACATTTTACCTAGCAAAGAGAATCCATTTCTTTAAATCCTTTACATTTTCAAAAATTACCTTGTAGTAGTCTACGAAGAAAAATCTCAACAAATTCCAAAACAAAAAAATTATTATACCACCTCCATTTTCTGATTACTAGAAATTAACAACAGAAAGCCCCCCCAAAACCCTATCTAATTAGAAATTTTAACACATCTAAGTAACCTTGGGTTAAATAAAAAATTAGAGATATTTTACAAGTGGATAATAAATGAGAAAACAGCATATGAAAACCAATGTAATGCAGTTAAAGCAGTGCTCTGAGGAAAATGTATAGTCTTAAAATGCATTATTGGGAGAAAAGTTTAAAAATCAATAAACTAATATTCAAAACAGGCAGAAAAAGAAGTGTAAAATAAGCCCAGGAAAAGAAAGGGACTCATAAAGGTAAGCATAAATAAATGAAATTTAAAAGAATTTGATCAATAAAATAAAACATGTTTTCTTTGAAAATATTTATAAAATAAGCCACTGGAAAGTCTGACTGAAAAACAATATTAAGAATGAGAAAGAAAAAATATCAAGACCTATCTTAAATCAAAAGGCATTGATCAACTTTATATCAGTTTTAAATCTAGATAAAATTTAAGATTCTATGGAAATATAAATTACTGAAATTTACTCAAAAAGAGGTAGGAAATATAAAAAGACTAATAACCAGGGAAGAATGGAAAAGAGCCTCAAAAGTGTACTGCCCAAAAGGCACCAGGTTCAAGTAGGATTATGGGTGAGTTTTACCACGACTTTAAGTAACAGATAATTCTTATGTTATTTGACTCTTCCAGAACATAAAAAGAAAAGGGAATATTTCCCAATTCACTCTAAAGTTCAACATTAGGATATTTATTAATATATTCCACCACATTAATATATTAAAGGAGAAAAACTAAATAAATTTCTACATCCCATTTGATTAAACATTTCTCTAAATTAAAGGGCAATAAAACCCTAATTCTACAAAGCTAGGAATAGAAGGAAACTTTCTTGATGAAGCTTATCTACTTGAACCTATAGCAATGATCATACTTGGGAGAATTCCTGTTACTGTCACAAATATTCGTGAATTCCTGTTACTGTCAAGAATGCTCTCTTTCCCTAGTATTAATTATCCAATATTGTTCCAGAAAACCTAGCAAATGAAATAAAGCAATAAAAAAATGAGATACATAAGAATTGGAGGGAATAAAAGAAATAAAGTATAAATATTTAGAGGAAAAATCTAATAATATTTTCAGATGCTATGACTGTCATACCTAAAAACTAACACAATCAACTGAAAATCAAAACACTGAGAACAGAATTGCATAAGGTAGCCTAGTACAAGTTAAATATACAATTTTTGACTTCCAGTCAAGATGGCAGAATAGACGGTCCCCAAAGTCACTATCTCCCACAAATCAACCAATTTACAACAATAAGAAAGCAATAACAGCCAAGCTTGGGCTCCTAGAGCTCAGGAGAAGAGTAAGACAGACCTATGGAGCTCATGAAGGCAGGAGAAGCCACGTTGAGAGAAAGAAAAAACTGCTCAGACTGTTTTGAGCCACAGCTGCATCCAGGCTGGAGCCACTGTGCACACAGAGCAGGAGCCAGCAACAGCTACAGTTGTGCCCTTTGGATGAAGTTGCTTGGAGGTGGCAGGGGAGAAGAGGGCCTTGGCGATCCCCAGGACAGCAAGACCACTAATGGAGTTCCCATGGACCCACATAGAAGTGAGGAGCCACAACAACTGAAGAAAAGGAGCCACTCAGAGGCCGGTGAGTCATCGCAAGGGATCGACGCATGGCCTATCCCATGGGAAGTATTTGCAGCACAGGTGTTAGGGGAGATGGGCCCACAAGGAGAACACTGGGGCACAGCAAGGACAGCTGCTCTGCCCCCCTATCAGCAAAGGATCACTCAGAGGAGACTGGTCAGGAATATAGAATTGCATGGGTGCAGTTTGATGAAAAGACTTAGGCCCAGACCAGAGTTTCGATCTCTCAAGAGCCAGGAGTACCTATAAAGTCAACACTAAAACCTGAGCTGCATAAAAACCTTCCCCAGGGAGTCAGCAGCAAAGCAGCAATCTAGCTCAACCACAGAGCTCAACTGCTGGTCCCCACAGGAAGTTCCCCCATTTTAGCAGTAAGCAAAGGACAACAAATTAGTTCCAGCACAGAGTTTAAATGGTGGGAACAGCAAATAATCCAACACAGAACTGAAAGAAAAAGCAAAGTACCCACAACCAGAGACAAAGTTTCATATTAACTAGTAAAGGTCTCATGTCACCAAAGAACACCTATAACACATAGAAGGACTGGAAGTCCCCTGGGATACCAAGCCAGAAAGTGGGGAGGGCCAGGGGCCTCAGCAATGCCCCCCATGCCCCCAACCAATCCTGAGGGTGGGAGATGAGGGCCTCAGCCACACCCCCTCGACTAGCCCAGCAGCCACCACCAAGCCACTGCAGGAAGCACCCCAGGCTCTCCCAGCTGGGGTTGGGGGGGCCTCAGGCCTTGGCCACACCCCTACCTGACATACGCAGCCAGCCCAGTGGCAACCACCAAGCTGACATAGGAAGCACCCCAGGCTCTCCCAAGCTGGGGCAGTGGGGGGCCAAGGGCTTTGGTCATGCCCCCCTGATGCATGCAACCAGCCCAGTGACAACCACCAAGCCATCACAGGAAGTGCCCCAGGCTCTCCCAAGCAGGGGCTGTGGGGGGGCCTTGGGCCTCAGCCACGCCCCCCCAACACATGCAACCAGCCCAGCAATGACCACCAAGCAGCAGCAAGAAGGGCCCCGGGTTCCTGAGCTGGAGTGGTGGGGGGCAAGGGCTTTTCCACACCCCCCTGACATCTGCACCCAGTCGAGCAATGACCAAGCCACCTCTGGAAGCCCCCCGGTCTCCCCTAAGGGAATGAGGGAAGCGTCACAGGCCTCAATCCTGCTCCTCCTCCTCCTCCCTCCTTCTTCCATCCCGGTTTCTTCTCTTTTTCCCTCTCCCCCTCCCTCCCAACTGCTCTGCAATAACATCCTAGAATGTAAAAAATAATATTAATAAAATTTCATTTTCTTAAAAAAAAAAAAAAATATATATATATATATAATTTTCTATATTTCCTGTGTATCAGCTAGGGAAAACATCTATTGTGAATAGACGTTTCAAAACAGAAACACGGAAAAACTATAAAATAGCTAAGGAATAAACTTAATGAAAAATGTGTAAACTGTAAATAAAGAAAACATGCTCCTGGGTGGGAATAGTCACTGCAAAGATTTTAACTCTTCCCAATCTAATCTACAAATTCAATACATTCCTAAACAAAATCCTCACGGAATTTTATTAAGAACATTTGGTGAACTGATTATAAAGTTCATTAGTAAAAGGACTGTGCAAGAATAGCCAAATGAAATCTTTAAAAGGAAGAAATATGTCAAAATATACACTATCGTAATTTAAAACTGCAGTTAATGTAGAATAGAAACATAGATCAATGGGATGGAATATATCCAGTCCCATATACACATACAGTTTCGTGTCTGATAAAAGTGGCTTTTCCAACCAGTGGGTGAAGCTTGCCTATTCAGTACGTGGTGGGACAAAGATCTAAGCATGAAATACCAAAGTGATAACTGAATAAAATGTAGGAAAATATGTTATAATCTAGCAAGCAGAAGAGAATGAAGGCAGGGACAAGGAGAAACTGAAAATTTAAGAGAAAGGAGTGAAATGATGGAGCAAGACTTCAAGGTCGTCGAAGAGGGTCAGCCTCAATCAGGACCATGGCTGGAGAGTTTGGAGAGTGAGTGAAGGAAGAAAGAGGAGGTGAAACATGAAGATTTAGAAATGGAGATAAGACATTTTTGAAGGAATTTGTGATATTTTCCATAAAGCAGAAGACAAGATTGTATGCTGAGAATATTGGGGGGAAGAAAGTGATAGAGGTAGAACCCTATTTCTTGCCCCCTTGGTTTCTGGTGTTAGTGTGTGAAAGACTCAAATGGCTGTTGGACTACATTCTGACAAGCAAGATGCAGGAAATCCAAACAAATGCTTTTCCACATTACCTTTTAAAGGTGATAATAAGAAGGTATTAAGAGCACAATATAATAGACATGATGTATAACAATAAACAAAATAATAAGGTAATAAGAGCACAACAGCTGATGTAAACAAGTGATTAGACAATAAATTTGTCCAATTCTTGCCCCTACAGAAAGCCATCTACTTTAGTCTTTGGACTTGACCCTTAGAAGTTTCTTGACATATCGCGAACCCAAGAGTTGTGTGAGATTCTGCTCATTGGTACATTATGCCCATGTGATAACAAGAGGACCAGTCTCGAGCTGATCAGCCTTTCCTTATCTTGAGGTGGCTTTAACTGAGTTTTGGAAGAGGCTGGGTCCCTCCCTTGCCCCAGAGTTGAAAGCTACTGCCATAAATGGGATATAATTGCAGTTGAAACTTTTGATTTATACTCATGCCAGGCACAGTGTGGTTGTAACTAGGATATAAATAAGACACTGCATAACTTTGGTCTTGATGTGCACAGAGGCCTGTCTTTAAAATGACTGCCAAAATAAGAGAGTCCTTGGAAAATAAATATCCTCACTCTATTAATTTAAAAATAAGTAGCAGAAACACGTAGAGATCTTTTTTTCCCGGGGGGGGGGGGACCCTTGGGAAAAATCAATGTTAAACTCCTTCCTTGCTGTGTAATTACTCAGTACTGAACTAAGGACAAACAGTGGTTCCATTCATTTTGAAAAGGTGAAATCATAACTTGGGGAAAAAATACGTCAGGACACTAGTGCCGAAATATAAAACATTAAAATATTTTGCCATCAGTAGTGATTCCATGTTAAAATGCTATGAATAGAAAGAGCTGAACTTACAAATATTAAGCTTACTAAATGGATTCTTTTAAATTCATACCAGGAAATTACATGGAAACAGTCCTAGCCTTGAGTCCTGGAATACATATTAAATTATCTGGAGTGGAGAGATAAGAGCATGGTGCCATAAAAAATGCCAGCTGGAAACGTCAGTATGAGTGTGCAGCCAAGTTTCTCATGTGAGTTAATTCAGGAATCATTTGATTTTAAGCTTTAACAGTTTTCTTTTATCAGGATTTGTGGGTCCCTCACCCAACACTAATCAATCTTACAATGATCCTCTTCTGCTCACTGCCACTCAGAATTGTCAGTGGATGAGAAATGAGAGAAGAAAAAAGAGAGACAGAAAAGAAGTGGAGAGAAATAGGAGAGGAAAAAGCTGAGGAGAGGAGAGAAGACACGTGTGGAGAAGAAGGCCCTCTGCAGTTAGCATGTGAGCATTTCTAGGGTTTTCTTTTCTTTTCCTTTCTCTTTCTTTTTTTTTTTTTGGTCGGCTGGCTGGTACTGGGATCCGAACCCTTGCCCTTGGTGTTATAACACCACGCTGTAACCAACTGAGCTAACCGGCCAGCCCTCTAGGGTTTTCCTGTGCTCTTATGGGTCTCAGAACCAACTATAATGACATCCAACAACATGCACAACAGGGTCACAATAGCTCTACCCCAGGAGATAAGTGTTCATTTGGGAGCCCAGCACAGGGCTTTACACATAGGAGGTATTCCATTCTACTTGTGGCCTGAGGTGATACAGTTTTTGCTGACCCTAGACCAGTGGCTCTCCAAGCACTAAGAGAAGGAGAAGGAGATTGCCTTTGACCCTTTCTGCTTACACATTTTAAACCTGACCTTTCTGGATCAAAGTCACCAACAGTCAAGGATTCATGCTTGTGGACTTGCTGTTGCAAAGTCAGATGCTCCTCCTTGGTGGCCAGAAACTCCTGCTCCAGCAGTTCAAGGTGTCCCTGCAGTTTCTCCAGGACCTGTAGCAGTGAAGTCACTGGAATCATTCACATGTAAGCCTGTGCATGGAGTTGTTTTCCCAAAAATACAATGCAGGTGTACTCTACAATAGTGTCAAATGAAGCCATCGCACTTCTCCTGGAAGAGTCTGACATCTAAAATTTAGACAGCCCAAGAGCCATCTCAACATTCACAACACCCTCATAGCACACAGCTAAAAAGCACAATTATTTCTGATGTCTCTTTCAGAACCCTCTCAGAAGCTTCTGAACTTCCTTAGTGGGACGTTTATAATCCTGCATATTTGCAGAATGATTTTTAGTTTACAAAGCACTTTCCCATTCCTTATCGTATTTAATGCATGCATCAATACTGTAGCTGTTGCAAAATAGATTTTATTATCCCAGCTTTACAGAGGAAGAAATTGGAGTTTTGAGAAGTATGTCTGAAGCCACACAGATCTTAAGGAACTAAAGTTAGAGGGCCTGGGTTTGAGTCTGTGGGCAGGTGGAGGGTGAGATGGGGAAGGAACAGCAGGAAGAGTTAGCCAAAGCTGCAAATGGATCTTCCAGATGTCACCATGTGCAGCCTCATGCAGATAGAAGTTTAAACTTTACACATCAAGGTCACGTCTTGAAGATGTATAGAGGCTTCCACCTCATGTCCACAGTCACTAAACATTCCCTGAGCATTGCCTGTGTCTGGCCCTGACAGAAGAGCGAGATGCAGAAATTGTACCAGACATAGTCCATGGTTTTAGGGATTTTATTCCTTTGAGAAAAGAGACTAGATTAGACTACTCTGCCAAGGTTCAATGGAAGAAATG
This sequence comes from Cynocephalus volans, assembly GCF_027409185.1. Lineage (NCBI taxonomy): Eukaryota > Metazoa > Chordata > Mammalia > Dermoptera > Cynocephalidae > Cynocephalus > Cynocephalus volans. The sequence continues at coordinate 96,053,156 of NC_084467.1, forward strand.
AGACTCAAGTCAGGCTTAATAGATGCTCAGAAGGTCCTGGACCAGGCAGTATCCATGAAAGTAGATAAGAAAGAATGAATTGGAGAAAGAATGACAAGGGCAGGAGTATAGCACAGTGGAGTTACAGGGTCAGACACAATAGAGTTCAAGTTCAGACTCTATTACCAACTGTATGATTTTAGTCAAGTTGAACTCTCTAAGCTTCAGTTTTCTCATCCGTAATTTAATGAGATAATGCATGGTGCTAGAAGCATGGCACATACTCAATAGATGGTACCTGCTATTATTATTAATTCTTATTAATATGAAAAATGAATAAACAAGAGCTTGGAAACATATTGCTATAAAAATGGCCAGTGTGGTAGATATTTTCCATTCCCCTGCCTGGCAAGATTCATCCTCCATTTTTCTCTGTGCCCCAACCAGGAGGCTGACCTTCAATGGACTACATCAACAGGCTCCCTTCTGCCCTGGCTTCTGTTATTTCCAGTCAATGGAAAGCAATGGCAGGAGAGGAGTTGGAGAAAAATGCAGTAGGAATCTTTATTTCTCTGATTTCCTCCTCCCCATGTCATCATGGATTGGCTATGTCCCTCTACCAAAAGCTGCAAAGCTTGTCAGCTACTCCTACAGCTATAGCTACTCTCTTTAGGCTCCAGGACCTGCTTTTTCTCTGTCCCTTCAGGCCTAAGGGTGAAGTAGCTCCCCACTACTCCTTCCACGAGGTGATTTTCCATCCTTATTGGTTTCCCTTAACCTTGCCCACACCGTTGTAAAACAATGCCTTTATTAAATTCTTCTCAATTAATCCCTTCAAGTAAGCCATCTGGTCTCTGACGGCACCCTGACTGATACTATTCTATGTTCCGCTAGTTCCCCAAATCCTGGCTTTTTGGAGATCTTGTTTATCTATTATTTATTCCTTAACCCCTAAAATCTGGCTTACAGATTTACCACTTCATTGAAACCAGGCTTGTCAGGGACCCTTATGACCTCTTAGTTGCCAAATCCAATGCACATCCTATTTTCCTTTCTTACTTGAACATTTCTCATATGGCCCACACCTTCCTTCTTAAAACCCTCTTTTCTCTTGGTTTCTAGAGTTCTGCTCCTCCAGGTCTGCTTCTGATCTTTTGGGTCTTTCCTTTGTGGACCTCTCTCTCTTCCTTCACCTGATCTCTGGTTGCTATTTCCCATGAGTCTTTCCTTGGCCCTCTTCACTTCTCACTCTGCATGTTTTGCCTGGACAATCTCATCCACCCCACAGCTTCAACCCACAACTATGCTCAAATCTACGTTTCTGGCCCAATGACTCTGAGGGCCAGATCTATTGCTCTAACTGGGCCTCTCCACTTGGATATCCTATAGGGACCTCAAACTCAAAATGTCCCAAACTGAATTTGACATCTTGTCTCCTGACTGCCTTCCACACCCATTCTGAACTGGATCCTCCACTTTTATTCCTGACCTTGGTTACCCAAGCCAGAAATCCAGAACTCATCCAAGCCTCCTCCCTTCCTCTGTTCACTCCTTTCAATTTGCCACCACTTTCTTAAACTCCTAGATTTGTCCCCTCTCCATCCTCATTGCCAGCCTTGGTTCAGGTCCGCATAACTTGTTGCCTGGATTATGGCTTCCTAACCAATCTCTGTGCCTACAGTCTTGCTCCCATGGTGTTTGCCATTTCTCAGCTTTAAGTCACTCTCTGTTGCCCTATCACTCAACCTCAGAATAAAATCTAAGCTCCTCAGCATTTTCTACCAGAACATTTCCACTCCCACCACCTGTAGAGAAAATATGCTATAAAGTCATTTGTATTTACCCATGTCAAATTCCCTAATAAAGATTTTAAAAACTGGATAAAATTCATTACCAGCCTTCTGTCTTGCAAATGACAGAGAGAGTCCTGTTTTATTCTTTTGGAAAATTCTTGTACCTGCAGTGATAAAATGCAATCATTAATGGCATGGTGTCTCATGTTTGAATTTGGTTATGTCTATTGTTTATAACAAGCTTTAAAAGTATTACTTTAGTCTTCAGTTGATCTGTCTGTTCTTTTAACTTCTGACACATCTGTTTCCCTTGGAATATCTTTTGAAATATGTAAGAAGAACTTGAGGAAGGGTCTTTCTGAAAGGTTGATGACAACTTAAAGAGACTTGTCTCAGCTTCAATTCCTATACAAGAAAGAAGAAGTTTAGGCTACCATTCGTCTTATCACAGTTTTTTTTTTTTTTTTTTTGTCTTTTTCGTGACCGGCACTCAGCCAGTGAGCGCACCGGCCATTCCTATATAGGATCCGAACCCGCGGTGGGAGCGTCGTCGCTGCACTCCCAGCGCTGCACTCTCCCGAGTGCGCCACGGGCTCGGCCCATCACAGTTTTATTAAGTTTTATTACCTTCTGAAAACAGAAGACTGTGGCAGTCACCCTCACTTGCTGTTTCACTTGCTGTTTTAAAAAAACATTTTCAAAACATATATGTAAATCAAAGAAGTTTTAAAACGCTAGTAGTACCTGTGAGAAGTTCTTCGTGGATATGTCCTGCAGGCTCCATCTGCACAATTAAAGGATAAGAAAACATTACTGTTGATACGATCAATGACACCATTAGTCAGAATGACCCAGTGTGTTCTGGTCATCATGGAGGCAGCCTAGTGTTGTGGTCAAGAGCCAGGTCCCTGAGGCTGAGGACGAATTCCACTCTGACACTTATCTGTGGGGCGACCTGGGCAATTGCAAGCTTCAAATTTGTTGGTGGTAAGATGGGGATAGTGACAGAACCTACCTCATAGGGTTGTTATGAGGATTGAATGTCAAATGTTTACCATGATATCGGGCATGCGGTGAGCATTCAACAACACATTAGCCTCATTACTATTGTATTTGATACCAGTATGTAGAATACACAAACGTTTCTCCTAAAACCAGACCATCAGCCCCATAAGGGCAGGGACCATCGTTGTTCTTGTCACCAGCTGTGTTGATGGTGCTCTCACTGACACCAAACACATGACAGCCATACTCTAGAGAACAATACAGTATGCATTAATTTCCACAATGTGTGTCAAGATAGTGACTGTTTTCTGCTCACCATAGGCTAACTGGACAGAGGTTGAAATTCCAGAGTGATTCACCTTGAGGGTCTTCCCATTGTTCCCAATACATAAGACACAGAAACACACTAGTGCTGAAGAACTAAATGGTAGTAATCAATATAGACTACAGTCACTATGACTAGCTCAAGTACATGAGAGGTGTGTAATCTACAGAGTCTAGTTCTCCAACCTGAATTGACAGGACTGGAAAAAATAAGACACCTGACTTCAAACTTCCACTACCAGATAAAGATAAGCCTGCATTCCATTCTGCTCCTACTAACCATGGGACACTGAGAACTGGGCACAACAGGAAAGTTCTCCTGTCAGCAAAACGAGGAACCCTGAGACTTCCCAATACCACAGGTGTATAGATTTCTCCAAGACTTAGAGAAACATCCCAGTCATGGCCAGGTGGGCTGCTGCCTCCAGGTGTGTATGGGGGCGGGTTCTGGTCAAACTTCACAGAGCATTCAGTTGAAAGAGAGGGGAGTTGAAGCATGAGGGGTGGAAATGGAAACAGGAAAACAGTGTTGTTCAGTTCAGGATGCCCTTCATATAAGGCTTGAGAGAAAGATCAGATAATCCCAGCAAAGTGCCAAAGAACTAACATGTTTACTTTGATTATTAACGTGAATTTACGTTCCTATTGAACCTCTAACAATCAGTGAGATCCGGAGCCTCATCATGTGGGGAAGTTAGATGGGGGATGAGAAGATGGGGTAAAAGAAAAGGGGAAAAAGCATAAATTAAGCATTAACAAAGTTTTGTACTAAATGTCTATCAATATAACAAGTTTGAAATATGTCATTAAAGATCTTAATTCATGGATGGCCAGTTAGCTCAGCTGGTTAGAGCAACCCCTCGTAACACCAAGGTCAACAGTTCAGATCCCTGTACCAGCCAGCTGCCCCCAAAATAAATAAATAAGTAAAGATCTTAATTAAACTCTATTCAATATTAATAACAAAGGGCATAATATATGTAAGACACAAGCCTGGGGGACGTTAAGCAATGGAAAGATGAAAACAGGTTGCTGCCCTCCGGAGTCCCCAAATCTAGTGGAACAAATAGATAACTCCAAATTATTATGATCCAAAGCAGGCCGAGATACACGCTCTGACAAAAGTACTAAACAAACAGGGATGAAAAAGACTGTGACCTGAGGAATCTCAAAAGTCCTGTGGCCCAAGGGGGAATTGAAGGAGACCATGAAAACAAGCAGTTCTTCGGTAAGTAGAGAGGATGCTGCCTGAAAAGTAGGAGCTCAGAGAGTTCAGGGCCTGAGAAGAGGAGCAGGACCAGCCAGGCAACTGAGGACAATTCCTAGGGGAGGGAAGCTAAGTTTAGAAGGCTAGGATAAAGTTTAAAAAAGGGGGGGGGATGGGGAAACCCAAATTCCAGCTTGAGGAACTTGGATTTTATCCTCTTTTGTGTTTTTGTCAGTCCGGTACCTGATTCTTCTCATGAGGGCACCCACTGAGCTTCTGAGAGGTCTAGTCTCACCCAGGGTGACCCAGGGGGCTGAATGAAACCTCAGAACTAGAACCAAGCTCCATGCACTCTCCAAAAGCCCACAATGATAGAGATGAGCAGTGGCCCCAATTATATATTTATAGGAGACTATTTTCATTTACCTGTATTTGTTGTGAAGGTTCAGTAATTTTCTTTTTCAGCTCTTGCTGTTGTTTTTCAACACAATTTGACCAGGACATGGTTTCTAAAATGTTTTGCATAGTAGTTGATTTATCTCTCAATTTAGGAGAAAAGCTGGCTTGTTCAGTTATTGTAAGTGGTTTATTAATTACGTTATTTTTAGGAATTTTCACTTTGGGAGCAACCTTGGAGAAATCAGGGAGCTGGTAATGAACTTGACCTTGGCCATATTTGAAACCGATGCCTGAACATGCTTTTCCAGTCTGCTGTTTCTGGGGTGCCTGCCCTTGGCAACTTTTTTGCTTATCAATTGCGCTCTTGATTTTAGTTAGAAAATCTGAATTTTCTTGATGGCTGCTATATCCAGCAGCCACTGGCTCTTCTAAATCAGAGGTATTTTCTTCTGCTGTGATTGAAGAACAACAAGGCTTATTGCTATTTTCACCATCCCTTTTGGGGTTGAGTTTGTCAATGAGTTCTGGGGTTTGTTCTTTTGGCCAAGAGTTCTTAACATAACATGAAATAATATTTTTCATAATAGCTGCTTCATCAAAACTGTTAGCATTAGAGTCCTCTGGGAGAGTTTCACAATCAATGCCTTGACCTCTTAAGAATTGCTCTTCAGAAAGATGATGGAGTAAAATATCAGAAATGTTTGACTTTGAAGTGTCTCCTTTATTAGCTGGAATATGAAGAGTTGCAGGGCATTGTTTCTTTTTATCATGTTTTTTGTTGACAGCATTTTCAGTATTTTTATCCAGAGTCATGGCCATAGCTGTATTTCTGCAAGTCTGATTACATGTAGCTTTTCCTTGAGGGTCATCTCCTGTTAAAATAATTTGATTTGAGATATCCAGGATGTCAGTTTTTGAGGTAAAATTGTAATCACTGCATATCTTAATTTGGGAGAGGTCCCCATCATAAGGCAAATCCTCCTGTTGCTTACAAGTTGTATCTTCTGAAATATCACCTTCATCCATGTTTGTGCAGCCTGCTCTCTCTTGTCCTCTGCTGCCTGGTCTTGGTGTTCTTAATGGTAACAGTAGACTTTCTGGTTTTCATTGATTGTCTTCATTATGTGTCCTATTCTGGAAATGAGAATGGCTTCATTGTTAAATATGTGAGAATAATGTATGAAAGTATGCTTATCCTGACATTTATACCAGAACAAAATGGATGTTTTTCATTTGGAGAAATTCAGTTTATAAACAAGAAAGCAGAAGTCTCAGCCAAGAGCTAACCCATCCAAAATACTATGGAATAGTAGAAGAAAAGAGGGGCTTGTTAAAATTTTCATTCATTAAATTTTGAGGTAGACATTCGTCTATCATTAATGACCAAACATTTATCAACTTCTCTTAGGAAATACTATTTGGAGTTTGTTCTCCCAAAATAGGAGTTTGGGATGCAAGTAAAGGATTGATTTTATAAGCCCCGTGGATCTGGGGCTTTATGTGGATCTTGTGGATCTTGTCCACACATCACTGACAGGCCTCTAAGTCATGTGGCACTAAAAGCTGACTCTGCTCAAACCTAACCACCCATCTTCTCTGTTCTGGTGCTTTTTCTCCTGATCCTACAGACATTATGGTCCCTTCTCTGGATGTTCTCATGTATGTCCGAAAAGAGCAGAGAAGGACTGACAGAACTATGACCAAGGGACAAACAGGCCTTTTGAACACTTGGAGGTCAGTCTGCAGCCAAACAACCCTCATAATTAGGACCCAGGCAGGAACAGAGCCAGAGAGGCTATCCTCCCATAAGCAATCCTGACCAGCTGCCACAGCCCAGACGGCAGTCTGGTGGCAGCAGAGTATCTTGGGGATACTCCTGAAAATGGTCAGAGCAAAACCAGCTGCCATTTGATATGAGTCCTTTTTCTTTTTTTTCAAACAAAATTTAAAACACTCATTTAGATATCTCTTCTCAATTTGTGAACTTTCAGGACACTCCTTAGAAGTAGTAAAATTATCTCAAGATTCAAGTGGAGTACCTGAGGCTCCATCCCACCAGAAGCACCAGCCCAGCACTGCTGTTTACGAGCCCAGGACAACCACAGCCGCTGGCCGGCCTCCCTTGCCCATACAATGACGGGGTTGGGTGAGGGATATCTGAGGTCCTCTCTCCATCCAAATTTTTATGAGTCTATAAACTTGTGATTTATTAGATAACCTCAAAAGCAAAAATAACATGTTTGGCAAAAAAAAAAAAAAAAAGCTAAATTCTCTAAGAGAAAAGGAGTATAAACTAAATGTGGTAAAGGCATCTGTGAAACATTGTGCAAAATTTTTAATTTATAGATACATGCCAGTGTTGAAGAACCCAAATCAAAGAGATGCTCTATTGAGAGAGAGAAAGAGAGACTATAACTGCAGGATTTTTAAAAATCATTTATGGAGGCTAATACTTACTATGAAGAGGTACATCTTCATGAAGAGAATTACAGGCTACTCCAACCCAAGTTGAAGAATTGAGGGGAAATGCTTCTCAGGAAAGTCAAAAGCACAGTGAGCAAGCAGGTGTTGGGAGACCTGGATTTGAATTCCAGCTTCTTCATCCATCAGCTGTACATCATCTAGAAAGTTATCTAACTTTTCTGCATCTCAGTTTCCTCTTCTGAAAAATAGGAATAGTAATACCTAGTTCAGAGGATTGCTATATAATCCCATGAGATGATGCATGTAAAGCCCTTACTATAGTGCTTGGCACAGAGTAAGAATTTGATAAATGATAGTTTGAAAATGAAAAACAAAGCCATACCCCATAAATATATACAACTGAATGTTAAAGTAAAAAACAAAACAGCAAAGCCAATCTTAGTGTTGGAATACTGAAGAATGCCCAGGTACAGAAAATTAGGCATTCCTTATCTGTAGGGAAATTTAAAGGATAAAGAAAGAAATTGCATTTATAAGACATAATCTATAAAAGAGTATTAAAACTATTTATAAAATCCACCTGTATTAGAGAGGATACAAGAAGATGGAAAGATATCCCATGCTCTTGGATTGGAAGAATCAACATAGTGAAAATGTCCATACTACCCAAAGTGATATACAAATTCAATGCAATCCCCATCAAAATTCCAAAGACATTTTTCTCAGAAATGGAAAGAACTATCCAGACATTTATATGGAATAATAAAAGACCATGCATAGCCAAAGCAATGCTGAACAAAAAAAATAAAGCTGGAGGCATAATACTACCAGACTTTAAGCTATACTACAAAGCTATAATAACCAAAACAGTATGGTACTGGCATAAAAACAGACACACTGATCAATGGAATAGAATAGAGAATCCAGAAATCAACCCACACACTTACTGCCATCTGATCTTTGACAAAGGCACCAAGCCTATTCACTGGGGAAGGGACTGCCTCTTCAGCAAATGGTGCTGGGATAACTGGATATCCATATGCAGGAGAATGAAACTAGATCCATACCTCTCACCATATACTAAAATCAACTCAAAATGGATTAAGGATTTAAATATACACCCTGAAACAATAAAACTTCTTAAAGAAAACATAGGAGAAACACTGCAGGAAATAGGACTGGACACAGACTTCATGAATACGACCCCAAAAGCACGGGCAACCAAAGGAAAAATAAACAAATGGGATTATATCAAACTAAAGAGCTTCTGCACAGCAAAAGAAACAATTAACAGAGTTAAAAGACAACCAACAGAGTGGGAGAAAATATTTGCAAAATATGCATCTGACAAAGGATTAATATCCAGAATATATAAGGAATTCAAACAACTTTACAAGAAAAAACCAAGCAACCCAATTAAAAAATGGGCAAAAGAGCTAAGTAGGCATTTCTCTAAGGAAGGTATACAAATGGCCAACAGACATATGAAAAAATGCTCAACATCACTCAGCAGCCGGGAAATGCAAATCAAAACCACACTGAGATACCATCTAACCCCAGTTAGGATGGCTAAAATCCAAAAGACTCTGAACGATAAATGCTGGCGAGGTTGCGGAGAAAAAGGAACTCTCATACATTGTTGGTGGGACTGCAAAATGGTGCCCCAAAGTCATCCTCATGCTTTCCTTGTATTTTGAGGTACTCATTGCTGAGCTCCAAGCCCTTCTAATTAAGAAAAGACCCTTTGTTGGCTAGATCCCAGTTTTTAAAATATTATTCCATTTAAACTAAGATTTGATTTTTGCTATGACTCCTAAGAGAGGCACCACCAAGATAAGCCAGAAGCCTGAGGAACTTTCTCATTACACACAGGAAAACAGCTTCTGTTATTATTACTGTTATTATTAGTACTTTGTGTACATGTAAAATATCAAGAGGATTTTTTCTGGAAAAGGACAATCCACATTCTTATCATTGTAAGAAGCCCCTTACAGGTAGCTGAAAGGAACTGGAACATATTCCCATGTCAACACCCAGCTCAATCTTGGAATCTGAAGGCACATCGAAAGAGATTCCGGTCACAACCCCACAGAACCTTTCTGTAGAACCTAAGTTGCCTTACTGATGTCAGGTGAATACATCTAGAGCCCTGACTGTTATGCAGCTATATTGGCCATTATGTGCTCAGCAACAGCTCAGAAGCCACTCTGAGAATGAACACTTTGAGCAAACAAGACCAGGACATCACAGTGACCCAGCCTGTGAAAAGCCTTCAATCAGGGCCCTGAGCAGGGATGAACAGCAAGGTGATTACCATGCTGACAGCTATACCCTGTGTGGTTTACTTTATTATGAAGTCTAAATTTGGTGCTGACGTGCTAGCCTAAGCTCACTAACTTGCCTATTTAAGAGAGGAAGATAACCATGGCTGGGATGACTAGGAAACTGCTGGAATTAATTAAGAATGTCTATAGATGGGAAAACCGAAACTCCTTAGTGGTCAGAGGCCAAAGATGGTCAGTGAATCATCATTTCTGGCTGGTAGGTTATTTTTCTTCTATTTGCTAAGCTCGTTTAGTGATAATACAGTTTTACATATTGGAGAACTGGTTTCATCACCAAAGAAAAACTGTGGGGCCATGTGCCAGTGATGATCTCAGGACCTCATCCCTGATACCCTCTGCTCTGTGTTTAGACTTCTGCTAGCCAGGCAAACTAGAGAGGATTATATGACCCTGAAGCAGAGGAGAAAGTAGTCATTGCTTCTACCCACCAATACCCACCTCCCTGCACCAAAGCACCAGTTAGCAAAGCCACAGGACACTGGCAGGCCCTAAATCCCACACTTCTAAGATAAACCCTATTGACTTTGCAATGACAGTAAGAATTGACTGTTGGAGGCAATGATTCAATAATCCAAATTCTTCCTACTACTTTATGTATTTGTTATTTAGAATGTGAATAGATTACAGTTAGGAGCTTTAAGTATATGATCCATCGATATTTTATACTGCACAAAGCAACGTGCTGCTCTAAGTCTCTAACCAACACAATGCTACCATCAACACAAAGAGGTAAAACAGTGGCCGTAACAATAGAACTCACCCACATCTCGGGGTCTCAACATCACAGAGTGAACAAGTTGAAGGGCCTTGCAACACAGATGAACAATCCTTTAACTCCAAATTATCTTCTCTCTTTCAATAGTTGGAAGTTCATTGCAATTGAATAATAGAACAAAAATGGAGCTTCAAAATCAGTGTGCCTGCTTCTTCTGGGATCCTTTAACTGCAAGTAATCAGCTTTGAAGACTACACAGGGAACTTCTGATGTGATCTAAACTTTGTCCTTTTTTTTTTTTCGGTCTTCTAAGAGCATTCAAAAACACTTGGTTTGACTCTTGTTTTAATTTTCACATCCTCTCCCTCTATTCCAAGCTCTGGATTTCTATTTACCCGTGAAAGAAAATAGGAGATGACTGAGAACAATATGTTCTAGGCCACGCCCAAAGGTTAGGTATTCATGGATTTTGTATCCAGTGTATGGTGTTCCTAGATTAAAATATTTTCAAAGGTAACATGATACAGGTCCCCCCTGCAATGACTGCATTTGATTACACTCTAGTAATCCTATCCGCTAACTTTATCTCAGAAATGTGGGGTGCCCACAAATGCAGTGTCTGTAACTGTAACCATATATCATTCAGAGTGGCAGTCTGGCTTTGTCCTGTTATTGTGAAGAGGCAGAAGGGAGACACTGTGATGGAGCAACAAATCAATCCAAGATTCCCTCGAGAGCCAGACGGATGTATTATTTATAGTCAGTCCTAAAGTCCTTCGGTGAGTGTGCGTGAATTTGGTGACCAGCTGTTACAAATTTATTATCCTGAAACTATTTTAAAAGTCAGGGAAAAAAATCTTTAAAACTGTGAGCAAAGCAGTGTTTGGAGAAGCTTCCTCTTGGTGTTTTACCAGCAGACTTCACTTGTTTTTCTTGCTCTCTGGGAGCTAAGCGCCGTCTTTTAATATAATTTTCCCGTGGATGTGGCCGTGTAATCATCAGAGATTGTCTAGTTTATACCATAAACCATGGATCTTTGCTGTGCTTTGAGAACATTTAGAAAACACTTGCCAATTGATTTTCTGAAAACAATTCTAATGATAAACTTTAAAACACACTGGTTTTAAAAAGTAGAAATTTTCTAGAAAATGCCTCATCCCTGAAACTTCTCTATCCTTCCCTTAACTTCCTAGCTTAAGTTTGGTGACCTCTACCCAGAGATAAGAAGAGCCAGAATATTTTAGGAAAACCTTTTGTCCTTTTCTAATTCTTCTTCTCTCTTCCACCCTCTACCACTTCCTAAAAAAAGAATATTGATTTGAAATTATAATTTTAAAAAAATAATTAATAAAATATCAAAAGTATTGTACATTGATGCCTAATCTATGCTCTCCAAAATGTGTAAAAGTAATGACTTTGATAAAAAGTCTATCCTTGCATTAGAAAAAAAAAGCTAGAGGATGAATTCCTAAAATATCTATGTGATAGGATAACAGATAAATTTTATTTTCTTATTAGAGTTGTTCCTTCATTTATTAAACAAATATTTATTAAGCATACCTATTAGGTGCAAGACACTATGCTAGGTCCTGGAATTAAATGGAAATATACATAACAATTAGAAGTGTGGACTTTGGTACCTGACTGAATTTGTAGCTAGGCTCCGCTATCGCTAGCTGTTTAATCTTAGCAAATTGCTTAACTTTTATGCTTCTCAGTTTGCTCATCTGTAAAATGGGGATATTAACAGCATTACCACGTAGGATTGTTATGAGGATTACATGAGTTGATTTTTTAATTCAACACTTATATAGCCTTTATTATGTACTTGACACCGTTCTAAATACTTTACAAATGTTAATTCATTAACTGCATGCAAAGGATTTAGAATATTGTGTATTACTATAAATGGTGATAAGTGCTATGAAGGATAGGAAGAGACTGTTGGGAGGAAGGATATAAGAAGGGAAGGACAAATTTTCTTCAGATAGGATAGGCTGGGAAGGGCTCTCTGAGGATGTGCATGTCCAACTGGAGCCTGAGGATGCAAAGCCAGCCATGCGAAGAGTTGGGGCAGTGTGTTCTGGGCTGAGGGGACATGTGTGCAGAGGCCCAAGGACGGGAGACAACTTTGTGTACTGGGGAAGCTGAAAGGAGCTAGCATGGTGGTGGCAGTGAAGATTAAAGAATGAGTGTGTTCAAGACATAAGACATATTTTGGAGGAAAAACAAGAGAACCTGGCAAAGTGCTTTCGTGAAAGTGTGTGAAGGTGAGGGAGGAATTAATCATGACTCCTTGGTCATGCTTTCTTATATTTTCCAAGTATTTTAGAATAATGATCACTCAAATCAATAAGAAAGCAACCGCAAAGAGCAAAGGGCATGAATTAGCAGAAAAAGAAATAAACACGACACTTAAAAATATAAAAAGACAGTTATTTCAACAAATGAAAAGATGATCACCTTTGTTAGACCATGTTGTTCTAGGTTTCAAACATATTTGTAGACAACTTATGTTTACTGAGTACTTATAAATCACGTGCCATATTTGGCTAGACCTCATGCAGGCAACCTAGTCCTTCTGGGGCTCCAGGTCTAGGAAAAAACAAATAGTGCAAAGGAGAACAGAGTCAGACCATGTGTGGAGAGGGTGGAATGTGTTCTCATCTACCTGATATGAACATACAGCTTCCATTAGGGCACCAAGACAACTGTTTTGTCTGGGAGATGTATGTTGGCCAAAACCTCGGCCTTCCCATGCACATTTTGTACCATATATATAGTCCTTTGTATGGTGCTAGTAAATTGAAAGATGCTCTGAACTCTTGAATTGGATGCAGTGAATACAGTAGCCTGCCCTCACCAGGTGTCTGCATATGTGGGTGTGCACACATGCATATGCACACGTGTTGTTCTCACACGTGTAGGCTCACAGAAGGAGTCTTCTGGTCTTCATGCACAATCACTGCATTTATACTTGACAGAAGAGACGCCTCCCTCCTGGGAAGCCTGGATTCTCTTGCTCACAGGAGAGCAAGTAATCTTTAACAATTTCTTGGCATCAATTAATATACATTTCAGAATTTAAATAAGATTAATTCTTATTTGCTCATCTCATCACAATTCCTTCTTTGAAGAGTCACATTTCTTTTCTCTACAGTCTTCTTTTATGTAAAGAAGAAAATGAAATGAGAACTAAAGACTCATAAAACAATGAGCTGAAGACATTAGAGATCACCCAGACCAATACCCTCATCAATGCAAAAGTGTTCTGAGGAGCAGAAAGAAGGAATGGCTTGCCCAGGAAGAGCACTCTTCCTGGAAGTAGTGTAGGGCCGTGCACATGACTTCATTCTCTGGAGACAGTAGGACAAGAGTTTGAATCCTGGTAGTGCCTCTTCCTAGCTTCACAATTTCGGGCAAGTTACCTAAATTCTCTGACTTATTTTCCTACTTTGTAAAATGGTGATGACAACCCTACTTCAAGAAATAACACATTTCCTTAGACCAGATCTGTCATTCCAATAAATGGCAGCCATTACTATGGAGCCAAAATCCTTATGCTCTGTGAATCTTCTTCCACCCTCACTCCAATATGAACAATCCTGATGAACCAGTTATATATTTGGAAATCTATGCAGACAGTAATGCTCTCTAAATAAATGTGACATGTTGGAGTTAGATTATGCCTATTTTAGCTTTAATGTATGCGTAGGGTTTAGAACAGTACCTGGCACATAAAGTCATAAACACTAGCTTTAAAAAAAAATTATTAACAATTACATAAAATCTCTCAGTATTTCAAAATTTTAGCGTTTTTAGTCAGTTTGTGTGGTTTTATATAGGAGATAAGAATTTGAAATGTAAATCTGTTATAAATTATGCCATGGTAGAAAGATAATAGCTATCAATACTTCCCTAATCCTTTCCTTGTAAAAAATCTTTTCCTTTAACAAAGATTTTTTAAATAGTAATAAATTAGACCCCCCAATATGATTATGAAGTAAATATTACCTAATCCAGTACTAAAATGCCAACTTTTATTGGACAGTATTGGCTGCTACATTAAAATGACCATAACATTTAGCCTTTTAAGATAGGCTTGTATAGGCTTAATAAACATTATTAAGACTCACAACACCTGGGTGAGGTATTTCTTCACCCTCCAATGTCATTCTCTCAGATATGGAAATGTGGAACAAAATGCTAAACAGTTTACGACAGGAAACAACTGCTCAAAAGATAACAGCACTTTGCATTTAAATAACACTTTTTAACTAAGAGTATCCAGTCACATTACAGACTCTAATTAAACACACTCAGGGACTTAATAAGTATCTCCCTTTAACCTCATGGAACAGATATAAGGAGAGGAAGCAATTTAGCTAAAATTACATAGCAGATCACCAGCAGTGAGAATTTGGTCCTTTGGAATCAGATGTTAGTTGACAAGTGAAGAAAACGAACTTTAATGAAGGCCAATTATGAGCTAGGCACTTTGTGTATATTATCTCTTCAATGCTCTACACAGCCCCCAAGGTAAATATCATTCCTTCTCTTAGGTAAAACACAAGCTCAAAGGGGCAGAGCTAGGATAGCTTAGTCTGATTCCAAAGCCAACTTGCTTCCATTCCTCTTAGACCATGTGTCACAGAAAGAAGAAATAGTAGTAGTCAGACTCATCAGTGCTATAATTTTTCTGTACAGGATTGTTTATTGTGTTAGTCTCCCATTGCTGCTGTAACAAATTGTTAAATTACAAAATGTTAACAAATTGAATTCAAAGATCTACCTGACTTTTATTAGTACTTCAGGAGTCAGGCAGCATCCCATCTACAAAACAGAAAGGCTCTCCAATGAGCTGAGCAGAGGGGGTGGGCTTCACAGGCAGAAAAGGCTGAAGAAAGTGGAAACAAGGAAGAAAAAGCGTATTGGTCATTTCAAAGTTACTTTCCTTAAAGGATTAAAGCAGAGAGGACTTCCTTATCATGCCATCTCAGGTTGACCAGGCCCCTTTTGATTGGCTTCTGTGAATCTTCTGTTTTTTTGAAAACTGGCTCATTTCTAAGTTCAGTTTGATTACGTGGCACCTAGCACGAGTGACTCCATTCTAGTTTGGTCTGGTCTGTTGGGCCTAATGCAGGAGCTCAGTCCAAAACAATGGCCTCCCATAAATTTTATTTAACAAAATTATCACAAACTTAGTGGCATAAAACAACACAAATTTATTATCTTTCAGTTCTGGAGGTCAGAAGTCTAAAATTGTTTTCTCTGAAATAAAATAAAGGTGTAGGCAGGGCTGCGTTCCTTCTGGAGGCCCACTTGTCTTTTCCAGCTTCTACAGACTATCTGCACTCCTTGGCCATGGCCCTTTCCTCCATCTTCAAAGGCAGCTTCACAACATCTTCCAGTCTCCTGTGACTCTGACATTCTTGTCTCCTTCATTCTCTTATAAGGACCCTTGTGATTACATTGGGCCCACCCAGATAATCCAGGAGAATCTTTTTTCAAGGTCCTTTATCACATCTGCAAAATATCTTTTGATACGTAGGGTAACAGATTCACAGATTCTGGGGATCATTTGCAGCAACATGAAATGAGCTTGGAGGACATGAGAAATGCATGAGGTGATGGGTATGTCAATGACCTAATTTGATTATTACACAATGAATACATGTATTGAAACATCACACTGTACCCCTGCAGAGCGCTGCCTCTTGTCTGAATCCTGTTCACAGCTCCAATTGTAGAGCTAGGACTCAGACTCTGAGTGTCGGGCTCTTTACCTGCCCGTAATCCTGCCGGCTCGGGATAACGTCGGAATCCTGCAGACATAGCCGATGGTAGAGCTGCTAATCCTGTTCGTGAGGCCAATTGTAAAGTTAGCGCTGGGTCCCCAGCCCCCTCACAGGCAGGTCCATGAGCTAGGTAACCGGCAAACAGGCCCTTAGAAGCAGTAGGTTGGCGAGCTCGGCTGCGCGGAGCGGCGTCCCCCGGGTCAGTCGCCAGCCACGGTGGCGGCCTGGCGCAGGCGCACTAACTCCACCCACACACAACCTGCCCCGAGGCGAGGGGGCCTGATTAAATTATTCTATTTTCCCAACAACACCATAAATGTGCAATTATTATGTATCAATTAAAAATTCGTTAATTTAAAGAAAACCGGGAGCTGTGCCTCAGCATTTCACCTCCCAGCAGCGTCTCTTGTGTCTCCCCCAACAGCCCCTCTTGGTGTGGAGCTTTTTCATCTCATGGAAAAATTGTAATTTGTTGAGATACAGTAGATACTGCAGAATGGCATATCACAAAGTTGGAAAGTTTAAAAACATGAAAAGTGATAACTATTGATAGATTCAACTACATGGATGAATCTCAAAATAATTATGCTATTTGAAAGAAGCCAGATTGTTGGAGTGAGCAGGACTGAAGCCATGTTGGGACCTAAAACCATATGGGCTCTAAAAGTTTTTAAGAGAACACGGTTTTTTTCTTGGCATGCATTTATATGAGTTACCTCTTTTCTTGAGGTTATTTGATATCTTGAGCCTTGGTTATGGGGCAAGATGACATTATTTGCATAAATGTAAAGTTGTTGATTACCACAAGACACCCTGAGATAAGAGCCAGTACGGGAGCAGAAACCAGATGGAGTCTTGGCGAGACCTTGCATCAGCTGGCCCCTTGCATGTCTTCCTCCCTCCTGCTTTTCATTTCCCACGTTCCATTTCCTCAGCCCCCTCTTTAAAAGCCCCTCAGTAAACATGAGAGTCTTTGATATGGCTCTAGTCTGTGCATTCTCCATCCGGTTTACCAGAAAGATGAGTTAGCCCAACATCTCTCCTCAGATTGCCGGTATTCCTGTATAAAAGTTGACTTCCATTTTCATCAACATTTGACTTTTGAGTGGCTTGTTTTTGAAAGGGGCAGGCAGTCAGCCAGACCTGTGCCTGGTATCAAGATTTTTTTTTAAAAAAGTACATATTGTATGATCCCATTTATATAAAATTCTAGAAAATGCAAACATATATCATGACAGAAAGCAGATCAGTGGTTGCCTGGGGTTGGGGTGGAGGTTGAGAGAGGGAGAGAGAAATTACCAAGGGACAGGAACAAATTTTTAGGAGTGATGGATATGTTGATTGTGGTGGTGGTTGCACAGGTGTGTACATAGGTCAGAACTTAGCAAATTGTGTCCTTTAAGTATGTGCTGTTTATTATATGTCCGTTATAGCTCCAGAAAACTGATAAAAATAATACATGAAAAGGAACTTTACCCTGTACCAGCTAGCCGCCAAGAAAAGAAACTTTAAAATTTTCCAAGGCACACAGGAACTTCATAAATGAGATTATAAAGCCAGGGACAAACTTGTATCATACTGCAGTAACCTTATCTATAAATCTCTTCAGAACGTTTCTAAATACCTCATTCATGTGTTATTGTTTCAGGATGATTGAAGATTTGCAAGTGTAACACATTTGGGAGTTTATTTTGCATACCGTCTAAGCTCCTTAATAAGGCATATGAGGCCCTTGATGAACCAAGGCTGCCAACCTCTCCAACCTGTCTTCCTACCACACCCTGCCTTGAAATTCATGCTTCAGCAATCCCAAGCTATTTATAGCTCCAGAATCTCATCTGGTGCTTTAGGTCCCTATGTCTTTGAATATGCTGCAGTCCCCTATGCCTGGAATGCCCTCCTTCTTTCCTGGCCTCCTTGTCAGGGAGAGGTCTTCATTTCCTCCTTTGCCACTTCCATCCCCTGTACAATTTTCTTGGTACACTTTCCCCATCATCTTATAACTAATTGTTTCATATCTGTCTCTGTTACCACCCTGTCTGTACTCCCAACCCAGGTATATATCAGGGATTCAACATTTATCTTATGGAATTGAAAATGCTCCCTGTGTGTCATAGTTATAATCATTAGCACCATTAGAGAGTCTAAAGGGAAGGAGAACCACTAAAGGAGGAGTTTAGATATTGCTAGATGAAGGAATAAAGCGCAGTCTTGAAGTTGGTGGCAGTGACACTTCTGCAGCCTAAACTAGAGCAGTTCGTTCTCAAAGGGAAGCAGGACCAACCCGGGGGCTTTCATAAATGGATGGGGGTTGCTGTTGGCATCTAGGACTTGGAGGCCTGGGAGGAAGCAAGGTACAGAGCAGTTCTGTGCAAAGAGGAATGATCTCCTTCCAAATGCCAATAGGGCCCTCATTAAGAAGCACATCTCTAAAGATAAAGTGTGTTTTCTCCATAAGGACTGCAAATAATCCTCTTCCTTCATGCTTCAGGTGAGTGTGAGGTACAGTCAGATGAGGAGTGCTCACTCTCTTTGGCCCCTGTGTGTCCCCTGTTCTCTGCACTTTCCTTAAGTACACTATCTCCTGCCCACCTTGGTGTTCACGCTGCCTGAAGAGTCACCTTCCTCCTGTTTTCTACACTTCCTCCAGAACCCTCCCTCATCTCCTGCTAGGCCAGGGCCCCTGACAGAAGCCTTTAGAGCACTCTGTGTGTCTCTTTAATAGCGTTTATCACAATTATGAAATATTGCTGGAAGGAGGGAGGAGAGAGAGTGGGAGGAGGGAAGGCAGGAGGGAGGAAGATCCATTTGGTTGCTTGAGGAAAGTGGAAAAACACCAGAAGCTAAAAAATCGATTTTGGCTCTTAACTCTGCTCCTTATTAATTGAGGATCTTGGATGTTATCTAAGTGATCTGAATCTCAGTTTCCTCATCCTCAAAATGGGGATAGAGGACATTTGAGGTGATTAAATGAGACAAGCATACGAAGTGCCTTGCTCAGTGTCTGACACATGGTGGGTGCTCAATAAATGTCAAATCTTTTTT
Organism: Cynocephalus volans; assembly: GCF_027409185.1. NCBI lineage: Eukaryota > Metazoa > Chordata > Mammalia > Dermoptera > Cynocephalidae > Cynocephalus > Cynocephalus volans. The sequence goes on from NC_084467.1 coordinate 96,072,190, forward strand.
CCTTCTCTCCATCCTCTTCTTCCCCTAACGGAAGGGCATGTAAGGAATAAAGAAATCTAACTGAGAAAGCTGGACTGAAAAAGCCTGATAGAGAGGAAAACATCTGCATGCCTTCTAAATGGGTTTAAGAGGCTCCGAGAACACAAAACTGTCTTGAAGACAGGTCAGGGGTAGGCAGTCATAATGGGTGGTGAGTAGAAGCATTGAATAGAATTCATAGACACTGACATGGTAATGCTGCTCAAATATTCTTTACAGATCTACCTTTTTCTGCTGTATCCTTCCAGCATGCCAGAAAGTATATGTAGGATGACTACACCTGGTTTCGTGGGAGGAATCTGACCTAACTGGGAAGTGAGACACCTCTGGAAAGTTACTTAGTTCCTTATGTCTCTGAGACCAGGGTCCTACCAAGGACCTACTGATAGAAAAAAACAATAGTTTGGGAAGTGTCAGTGACAACTATCTGATGTGGAGTCTAGTCACTAAAGCAGAAAGAGTTCCAAGTGATGATAGTTTAGATCTGTATGATTTACTTGTCAAAGAGAACCTCTGGGCACATTCACAATCCCATAATTAAGACCGATAATAGCGTCATAAAACAGTGGCATTATCTTCAGAGAAGAACACCTGAGTAAGCACACTATCCTAAAGGCAAACAGACTCTCAGAAGGTAGACACGTGGGAAATGCTAGGGTAGTCGTAAGAGTCTCACTTCCTTTCTAAGCAATCCACCCTACTAAGTGACCTTTGAACAACAGGGTAGGAAAGAAATTTCATTGGACAACTTACTTGCAAACTGCTTTTGCACATGACACCATGTGAATCAAGAGCACTCGACTGCTTTGCTGAAAGGCAGTCTTCAGATCTGCTGTGATACTGCTCACTACAACTTCGGAAAACCCCTAAAGTTAAGCCTGCAAAACAACAGTGTCTCCTGGTTAAAGCTCTGAGCTACATCCTTGCTTCTCTTTCTCAGACAGCCTTCTTAAACCCACCTTCGTTGTTTCACAAGTCCTAGAGGGTTTCCATGCTCAACTGTCTTTACCATCTCCAGTCCTGGTTTTAAAATGGAGAGTCCCACATCCTAGAAACCTCTCAATCCAGGGATGGTTGGCCACTCTAGCACCAGACAGATTCTCTCCACCCCACCCAACTCCTAATCTTAACCCTTTTTGTATCTAAGTGTTTTTTATAGAAAGACACCAGAAGGAAGTGACAGAGAGAAGCATACATATGGGGGGGTACACAAACCCACAGTAATTTTTCTTAGTTTTTAATCTTTTTATATCACTTTATGATTTTCTGCTTATTGTAGAAAATGTAAAAAGCAGAGAAAAGTGTAGGGTCAGAATGCTTTGGCATAATTCTTTCTAGTGGTTATTAAACATGTTTTACATAGTTGGGCTCATGTATAAACAATTTTGCACCATGCTTTTTTTTTTTCACTTAACATCACGAACATTTCCTCATGTTATTAAAAACTTTGATACAAATACCTGTTTTTAATAGTTATATTCACTACATGGCTATACTATAATTAATCAGTCATTTCCCTATAAGGACAGACATTTAGGTTGTATTCGGTTTTTCAATATTTAAAAATAATGTGACAGTAAACATCCTTGCCTGTATTTTTAAATTATTTCCTGGGGATAGATTCTTAGATGAGAAAGTATTAGGACAGAGTATAAGTATTTTAATGCTCTTAATACCTATACAAAATTGATTTCAAAAAGTCTGTACAAGCATATATTCTCATCAACAATGTGGGAATGATATATTGATATATTCTCTGCAACACCAAATAGTAACATTTTAAAAATCTTTGCGAATTAAAGAAAGGTATTTCAATGTTATTTTAATTTGCAGTACTTTGAAAAGTCATGAGGTTAGACATTTTTCATATGTTTATTGGTTATTTTAATTTCTTTATTTGTGAATTATCTCTGTCCTTTGCTCATTTATCTATTATCTACAATATGACTATGTTTTCTTCACTTTTATTGCAAAAAATAATGCATGTTATTGTAAAACATATTAGAAAATGTTAATATTTGTCGTGTCTCATAACCTGCCCCTAAAAAAACTCAGTCCAATACGTTATGAATAGCTTTCTGTGTCAACCAAAATATATCTTAGCCATCACATTTAATTGCTGCACAATATTCCATTGAATGGATGAACAGAATTGTTTTCACCAATCCTTTGGACATGTAAGTTGTTCCTAATGTTTCGGTATTAAAAATGATTGCTCAATGAACATCCTGGTATATTTATTTTGCACACTTGTACTGAAAATTAAAATAAAATTGTTTGGCCAAGAAGCACCAAAGCCTTTGACACATATTACAAAATCTTCCTTTAAAATGATTATGTTAATTTGCAGCCCCAACAGCAGCATATGAGAGGACTAGTTTCACCACATCTTCCCAACAGTGGGTAATATCATTCTTTTTAATCTGCAATCTGATAGGCAAAAAAGGTTCCCCATTGTTATTTTGGTTTGCATTTCTTTAAATACTAGTGAAGCTGGAGTTTATACTTGGGCTCATTATGGTCACTTGAAGTTCCATTGTAAAGTGCTGGTCCTTGTCCTTTGCCTTTTTTAGATCTGTATGATTTGCAAAAAAGGAGTTGTTTCCTTTTTTTTTTTCCTATTGGGTTGTTTCATTGTAAGAGCTCTTTAAATACTAAGTATTTAGTATAAACCTTTTGTCAGTCACACGTGTCTCCATTTATCATTTTCTTTTCCTTTTTTTTTTTTTTTTTGGCAGCTGGCCAGTACAGGGTATCATTTTCGTTTTGAATTTACAAGAGGCAGTACAGAGAGAGGTTAAAAGCAAGTCTCTTTATAACAGCAAGGTCAAGAGTTTGGATCCCTGTACCAGCCAGCTGCCAAAAAAAAAAAAAAAGTCATGGCTCCTGAGACAGATTGCTCTTTCATTAACTAGCCAATAAATCATATGAATCTGAATCCCTGTTCAGGACTTGCTTCAAGGGAAATCAACCTAAGATACTGTAAAATGGAGATAACATTAGTACCTACTTCATATGATTGTCTTGAAGATTAAATAATAGTTAAGATAATAAAAATACAAGTTATTTAGTACTTACTATGTACTAGGCCTTCTCCTAAGCGATTTATATACAGTCGGCCCCCTGTATTCGTGGGATCCACATACATGGATTCAACCAAACTCAGATAGAAAATATCTGGAGAAAAAAAAACTGTTTCTGTACTAAACATATACAGACTTATTTTCTTGTTATTACTCCCTAAACAATACAGTTTAACAATTATTTACATAGCATTTACATTGTATTAGGTATTATAAGTAATCTAGAGATGATTTAAAGTATATAGGAGGATGTGCATAGGATATCTGCAAATACTACATGTTATATCAGAGACTTGAGCATCCGTAGATTTTGGTATCCATAAGAGGTCCTAGAACCAATCCGTTATGGATACCAAGGAACAACTGTGTATTAATTCATTTAGTTCTTATGTCAGTCAGCATTCAGGTATAGTCCCCAAATGGGTAAAGCACTTAAAATACTGCCTGGTACATATTTGGCACCAATTAATCTTAGCTATTATTATCTACTGATTCACTCTAGGTTTCAAATGAAAGATTAAGCCTTTTAATTGTTTCCTCTGCATTTTGAAGTCTCCTTCCCATGCCCCTTTTCTTGGGTATTCTTTTGGAAAGCTCATGCCCCTTCATTTTTTTCCCTCTTTTATTCCAAAAGATGGAGCTACCAAGTCTGCATTCTTGCTGAGGAACCCCCCATACCCAATCTTCTGACTTCCTTACAGTCAAGAGAACACTGCTACTCTCTGATAGACTTTGTATGGGAGGGAAGAAACAAGTGTTATCTACTAAGTTATTTAAATTTGCCTTGATTCAATATGGTCATTTGTAACTCAGGGGGAAGGAAGCCCAGCTACCCTGGCTTTGTCTTAAAAAAGGTAAGCTTGGCCTATCCTAATTACCCTGCATGTTGTAAGGCTAGGCACACTCTCACTGCTCTCTGCCTACTCTAAGGCACTGAAAAATAGTCAAGGAAGCCTGTCAGCACCCGGGGTTTCACCCACTAATGTGGAAATGGTGTGGTAAGAACCTCACTGCTTTGTTCCTAGCACCCAGCATAGTGCCTGGCACATGATAGGTATTGAAACACATGCTATTTAGGACATGCTATTTAACCCGTGGCTCACTCGGTAGAGTGTGGTGCTGATAACACCAAGGCCACGGGTTCGGATCCTATATAGGGATGGCCGGTTTGCTCACTGGCTGAGCGTGGTGCTGACAACACCAAGCCAAGGGTTGAGATCCCCTTACCGGTCATCTTTAAAAAAAAAAAAAAAAAAGAAACACATGCTATTGAACAGATGAATGAGTGAATATACAGGACAAAAAAGAGCAAAGACATCAGTTTTACTTTTATCCACATAGTTATCACTTTATATGGTCATAATTTTGGCATCTTTAACAACTCATTTTCCTTCTTCTTGAAGAAGCTTTGTAATTTCAGTTAGTAAAGGTCTGTGGTGGCAAAATCAGTTTTTGTCTAAAAATACTTTCATTTCACTCTCTTTTTTGAAAGATATTTCCACTGGCCAAATAATTCTAGGATGCCAGTCATTTCATTCAGCATATTGAAGATATTATTTTTCCGGCTTACATTTTTGCAGTTGCCAAGTCAACTGTCATCCTAATTGTTCTCCCATTGGAGATAGTCAGCCTATTCTCTCTCACTGGTTTTAAGATCACCTCTTTGTCTTTGGTGCTCTGCATTTTCATTATCTTGTCTGGGTGTAATTTTCTTGGTTCTTTTACTCTTTTAAAAAAATTCTGCTTTTCTCTTCTCATCTTGGACTTTGTGTTGGACATATGTTAGATCGTCTCATTCTATACTCCCTGTTTCTCTTTTATATGAAAAAATTACTTCTGTTCTACCTTCCAGTTCATTAGTTCTCTCTTCAGCTATGTCTATTCTGCTGTTAAACCGGTCTTTTGATAGAGTTTTAAATTTCAGTTATTATTATTATTATTTTTTTAAGTCTAGAAGTTATATTGGACTCTTTTTAAAAGTTGCTCAGTCATTTTTTGCAGTCCTTTGTTCTTACTTATATTTTCAATCTTTTATTTTATTTCTTTAAATATATTTATTTTATAATTTATGTCTGATGATTCCAGTTTCAAAGTCTTTATGGGTCTGATTCTCCCATCTTTTTTTTTTTTTTTTGCTGATTCCTGTGTAAGATGCCTTGTTTCTTTGCATGATTTGTGATTTGATTGAGAGTTCACTCTTCTTGTAACCTTCTCTGTAGAAATTTTTTGGGTGTGGGTCAAGTTGGGTTCCTTGAGAGGTGATTTAGTTTACCTTTTCCAGTTGGGAGCACCATCAACCCAAAATCAGTTTAAAGTAAATTGTCTGCTCAAGTTGTTCAGACAGCTCATGTAGGGCAGATTATAGACTTAAAAAAAAAAAACAAAATTGAACATATTTTCCCTTCCATTCTACATTATTGCTGATTACAGGCAATTTTCTTTTGCAGTCTTCTGGGAAGAGACTGGAGAGATACTGGCTTAATGTGTAGGGTGTCTCATTAGATTCCTCACCTTGGCAGGACCTGGCCTTTGTCTATTCTTTCTGTGCCCCTCGGGACCATGACAACTAAAGCTCAAGTTCATCTGCTTTAGTCAACATGAAGTTTTGCTTCAATTCCCTGATTATCTTTTTTACTAGTTTTTAACTTTGGAGTAATCCTTAATTTTGTACTAGCTCAATTACAAATTTTTAATTTTTTTTCTATTTATAAAGCATTTTAAGTTTTTTCAGTGGGAGAGTCAGACAGAGTATCTAGTCCATTATTGTCAGAAATGGAAATCTGCAGAGTAGTTTTCTTCCCTACTTTCCATTCTGAAAAATTCCAAATTTCCAGAAAAGGTAAAATAATAATAAACACAGGGCCAGCCCGTGGCTCACTTGGGAGAGTGCGGTGCTGATAACACCAAGGCCGCGGGTTCGGATCCTGTACAGGGATGGCCGGTTCGCTCACTGGCTGAGCATAGTTCTGACAACACCAAGCCAAGGGTTAAGATCCCCTTACTGGTCATCTTTAAAAAAAAAAAAAAAAAGAAGAAGAATACACAAATAGTAGAGTACAAGAATTACATATCTTCACCTAGATACAATTGTTAATATTTGGTTTTTATTTCTCTCTTTTGCTCTCTGCCTTTTGCTGACTCATGTGACCATAAGTTGCAGAAGTCGTGTTCCTTACCCTTAAATATTTCGGCTTGCATCTCCTAAAAATAAATTCTCCTATATAATCACTATATTCGAGTTTCCCCAGTAGTCCCTAAAATGTGTTTTATAATCTCTCTCTCTCTTTCTGATCCAGGATTTCATCAAGATTCATGTACTTTTCTAAGTTTGTTTTTCATGTTAATGACTTTTATGAAGAGTCTGGACTAGTTGTAGAATGTCTCAAATTCTGGATTTGTTTCAGACTGCTCTTTTAAAACTATAAGTCAGATGAAATTATTCCTATGTTTAAAACCTTCCACTGGCTTCCTATAACATTTAGAAAATAAAGTTCAATCTCATTGCCCTGCCTCACAAATGCTCACACGTCCTCTTGCATGTTCTCCTCTCCCTCCTTTCAGCCATGGTGGCCTCCTTCCAGGTTCTCAAACCCACAAAGCTTGTCCTTGCAGGATTTTGCATTAGCTGTTCCCTTTGCCTAATGTGTTATTTCCTGAACTTTGCTTGAAGGCTGACTCCTTCTCATAATTCAAATCTCAGTTTGAATACCATCTTCTCAGAGAGGCCTTCTTTACCTTGACCCTCAAGCTAAATTGAGGTACATGCGCCCCTTGAGACCACGACAACTAAAGCTCAAGTTCATCAAGTTCATCAAACAGTCATTCACTCATTCACTCTCACATCGCCCCAGTTTCCAGTAAGTCCCTTCTCATTTACATCTGAGACCTCCTTATAATAGTCTTTACAATCCATATTTGTATCAGCATTCTGCTCGCCACCATGTAACGAGTCTCTAAGACATTCCAAACTTTCCCTCATCTTTTTGTTTTCTTCTGAGTCCTCCAAACTCCTCCAACCTCTCCTCAACACCCAGTTCCAAAGCCGTTTCCACATTTTCAAGTATCTGTTATAAGCAACACCCCACTTCTCTGGTACCAATTTTCTGTATTAGTCCATTTTTGTTGCTTATAACAAACTACTTGGAACTGGGTATTTTATAAAGAAAATGAAATTTACCGCTTACAGTTTCTGAGGCTGGGAAGTCCAAAGTCCATCTGGTGGTGGTGACAGCATCACAGGGGTCTCGCATTGCAAAATGGTAGGAGCAAAGAGAGCAGAGCGAGAGAAAGACAGACTCTCCTCTTCTTTTAAAACCCTCAGAACCACGTTGCCCCTGACCATCATTTTTAATCCATTCACTATGGCATGGTCCTACAGCCAATCACCTCTTCAAGGCTCCACCTTTCAATTACCATAATAGGATTTCCCACCCTCTTAACAGTCACAGTGGGGAATAAGCTTCTAATACATAAAACTTGGGGGACACAATTCAATCTTCAGTGAGTTTTGAGGGGACATAATTCAATCCATTACTGTACCTATGACAACCTGATATTTTTTTTGTTATTTATTTTTACTGAGCTCCATGAGAGCAGGAATTGTGTTCTGCTTTGCTCACTCACTGTATTCCTAGTACTGCACGTAGAACAGTTCCTGACACACAGCAGAAACTCCATAAATATATGCTGAATACTGTAATAAATAAAGTGAAAGCTGTGGGATGAAAAGAAGCCAGCTATTTAAAGAGCCTGGGGAAAAACCTAGACAGAGGGAACCCTGAGGTTTGGTCTATTCTAGGGCCTGAGGAATGCCCTGTGTACTTGGAGGGAAGTGAGCCACGGGAATAATAAACTAGAATAGAGAGGTGGGCAGGGGCAAGACGGCTTAAGACTTTGTGGGCCATGGTAGGGAATTTGGATTCATTTTAAATCAAATGAGAACTCATTACAGGTTTTCAAGTAGGAGAGTGACATAATCTGATTTATGCCTTTTGAAAGATAATTTAAAAGATAATTCAACCTGAGTGATTAGAGAAGATGGAGGTAACATATCAGAGACAGAAAGTCATGTGTGTGAGAGAAGATCTGCAGGGGGAAAATAATTTAATTCATTTCAGACATGCCAAATTTGATATATTGTACTTCCTTTGTAGCTTTCATAGTATTAATGTCCAAAAATAATTTATTTTTACCTTTTTATTGTTTAAATTATTATTTCTGTTTTCTGGCAACTGACTGGTACAGGGATGGAACCCTGGACCTTGGTATTTATCAGCACCACACTCTAACCAACTGAACTAGCTGGCCAGCCCCCCAAAAGAATTTATGAGAAGGAATTATAATACCTACCTCTGAAATATAGTACAGCCAGCTAATTCAGTTGTTGTTTACAAGAACCTGATATTAAAGGTGTTTGTTGATAATAATGATAATAGGTACCATGTATTGAGCAGTTTCATGTTGTCAAGCCCTATGTTAACCATTTAACAAACTTCCTGAAGCATCATAACAACCCTTATTAGAAGAGAATTTATTATGTGTTTTACAGTTGAGGAAACTAAGGCTACACAGGATAAAGAACACATTAAAGGTCAATCATCCAGTAAGTGGCACAGGTGGAACTCAAACCCAGGTCTGGTTTGATGCCAAAGCTATTCCTTTAAACAATTTGCCATAACACCTACCTAATCAGGAGGGTTGCTTGGATCACTGGTTATGGCAATCATCAGAGAGATACTGAAACTGTGGTTCTAACATATCCTGAACCCTATAGAAACATTTAAATTTCATTTCAGTGGAAAAATATCTATTTGAGAAATAATCTAACTAAATTCATCAGATTCTTTACTCCAGCGAGACTCTAGTTTTAGTATTTTGTGAAGAACAAACTAAGACCTATGTTTTGGTCAACTTGGCATGGAAGGGAAGTGAATGGAAATAAAACTTATTCTTCCCAGTGTATTTGGAACGTAGCTGCTGAAAATAAGTAAAATTGCCACCCAGTTTTCCTGGGAACCAGCGTTTCTGCAGCCAACAGAAGTTTGCTTTTCCAATAGCTGGAAACGCCAGAATTGTGACACATCCTCAAGAACTGAGGTTGCCTTGTTCAGACTTTCACACGGGTCCCTCTGTTCCTTTCACAGAGGCCTCTTTTTCTTAAATAGCCCGCATCTGCCCTTGGGATACTCATTCTCCAGGGCGAAACCGAGCCTTAAGGAAAGGAGGCACTTGTTTTGGGTTCCCTCCTTTTAAAGGGGTCTAGGCCTATCTGAACTCTGGACGATATTTATTGCTCCACCTTTCAGTGTCGGAAGAAGAAATAAGAAGACAGGAGAGAAACTTCAATTTGGTGGTCGCGGACAAGTCCCAGAGCGGGGCAGAACCAAGCCCCCAGGTCCCACCTCAGCCCGACGCGCAGGTTCCCGGGCGAGGAGGGAGGAGGCAGAGGGGACTGGCGCCCCGCCCCCGCCGCGCCCCCGCCGCCCGCCATTGGCCTGTCCGAAAGACGCGGGGCGTTGTCGGTTTGAATAGGAGCGCCTGGAGCTGGGGCGCAGGCGCAGAGGAGGGAGGGTGTTGAGGGCTGGCGGCGCTGCTGGACCCCTAGGTGGCAGAGGGACGCTCCGGGGAGGCGAGGGGAGTCCCGAGCTCTGGCCCACGTGACCCGGCGGGGGCGGGGGGCGCGCTCCCGCCTCCCGCGGTGCCCCTGCCTGGCACGGCGCGCAGACCCGCCTGGGGGAGGGGCCGTGACCGCCCTCCTGTCGCCTGAGGCGGCCGCTGCCGCAGCTTCGTCGCGCATCCCGGACCCGCCGGCCCGCGGGAGGTGAGTTCTGCCCGGACGCAGGGCCTGGGTCGTTCGAGGGACCCCGGGAGGGTGGTGACAGGGAGGGGTGCGTGTGGGGGGCGGCTTCCTTTGTTCGGGGCTGGCCGAGCGGGGTGCGGGGCGGGACGGGGCGGGTGGTCGGCGGGGCCGGGGGCTTGCCGGGACCTGTGGGCGCTGCGGGCCGCGGCGTCGAGGGCGTCCGGCTGGAGAAACCAGAGCTCGGGGTGAGGAGCCGCTCGCACCAGCACGAGCGTCAGTTGCTCTCTTGCTGGGAAATTTTAACATGAGTTAAAGCTTAAGAGCGTCGTTCCCTAATTTCTTTTTAGTATAAAGTAGACCAGGGTACAGTGACTTCTCGCGTTTTCGGAGTGTAACAGACAGTCGATTAGACGTCCGACTCCCCGTGCAATTAAGTCCAAGGCAGATCGCAACTTGTAGTCATGCGCTTGATATCTAAACCAGTCAGTTTTTGTCAAATACCTGTGTTTATCACATTTAAATTCGTGATCTTTTGGCACCAACCGGTCGATTTACCGTAGAATTAGTAGTTGCTGCAAAAAGTTTAAATATAAAGGGTTATTAAAAACCCTTTCCTGAAATCTATAGAATGTCTTCAAATAAAAAGTGGAAAATCTATAATTTCCTTACGTTTTCCTGGTAACCAGTAAAACAATTTTAACTAGTATCATTTGAACTCTGTTAAAGAAAACGAGTAAGGATGGAAATTTTGTCTTAATGCATAATTTAACCCCCTTCTCTCCCCACCCCCGGTAGAATTAAACGAAGTAGGTTCTTGGCTTTCCTTTCTGTCGGCTTGTATTGGAGTGCTTCGCGGAGTGTATTGGAAGTTGACATAACCAACCGAGCTGAATTTTCAAGTTGCCACTTTAGAAGGGTGTACGGAAGATTCACGGCCTGATAATAGCCAGTGTGATTACTTCTGATAAATACCACTTTTGCTTGGGTACTCGCTATTCACGTGTAGCTTTTTTCTTTGGTTGATTGTTTAAAAGTGAGTAAGCGACATGAAAAAGGGAACATCACTGTTGGTTGACATGAGTGTGTGTAAGGACGGTTGGGGACTCAAGGGTGGGGGGGACAGTCTTATATCTACTCTTCTTTACACCTTACCATGGATTCGTTTTGGCAAACTGTTTCTCAGGCTATTATTTATAATTTAAGGAATGGATCAGTTATAAAGTAAAAAGTTGCCTGATACTGTTTTAGAGGCATGTTCACCAAATCCTCTGGCAAGATAAGCAGTTTAGTTGTATTTTCTTCTGTTATTAAATCAGACATGTGTTACCAATATATTTTAATATAAGTTTGAGATTTGATACTAGGCTAATTATAACAATGGAAAGATATAGTAGGTTTTTTTTTTTTTAACTGATGAAAAGTAATTTTTAATTTATTTATTTTTATTTACTTATTTTATTTTGGTTTTTTGGCAGCTGGCCTGTATGGGGATCTGAACTCTTGACCTTAGTGTTATCAACACTGCACTCTAACCAACTGAGCTAACAAGACAGCCAGGATATAGTAGTTTTTAAAATTGCCTTTTCTTAAGCATGAAGTATTTCCAAGATTTACCTAAAAAATAAAATTTTATAATTCTCTGGAATTTTAAAATTGAAAACCTGACATAGATTTGGACTATTCTAAATCTATTCCAATATACATATTCTGTTCTATAATAACAACAGCTATTATCACTATTACTACTATACTTTATTGAGTGCTTTTGTTACATACCAGAGCCACACACTTCATACATCATATCTCTAGTCATCAAAACACCTGTTAGATAAGGATCATGCCCACACCAACTCTGAGAGTTTTAACTAGCTCAAGATCCCATAACTAATAAGTCAATCACTGTGCTGGGATTCAAACCATGGCCTGATCCCAAAGCACATGCTATATTGTTTCTGTGTGTCTGTTCAAATCTCCACCATGTCTCTAGATTCCATTTGTAGGGACATAATTCTACTTTAAAGATGCCTGTACGTGCTGTGTTTTGTTATGAACTGGGCAGAAATATTTCAGTCCTCCTTTTAGAACTACTCTCTTGCTTTCATTACCTTATAAATTACGTAATGTCAATATCCTTTTAATCATCTTTATAAAAACATTTGTAAAGACTTTTCTTAGTTATTTACATGAATATGAGTATACACTGTACTGTGGAGTAGAAATGTATTTAAGCCCAGTTTTCTCTCTGTTATAGGATTCTTTGCTGATTCATAGTTCCTATTTTCTTCCTAGGCAAGAAATCGAAGTTTGTCGAACCTGTAATTAATGTGCTTGGTGTTGTGAGATGACAAGAGGAGGCATCCTATTCAGTAGTAATTTCTGGAGTTTGTGCAGTATTTTTCTCTCCTCTGTCGCCCCATCCTGTCTTATTGTTTGTTGTTCAGTGTATCTTCCTAACACAGGTTCAACTTTGCTATTCCTTTGTTGGGAAAAAACAAAAAAACGCCAAAAAACTACAAGATTCCACATTGTGTAAATGCAAGGCTAAATATGTGCTTTGGCCACTTATTTATTTATTTAATCTATTTATTTAGACGTCTGGCTGGTTCGGGGATCTGAACCCTTGACTCAGCCACATATTTAGAGTTTCTCACAATTTGATACAGTTCTAACCTGTCAGACTTCCCTTTCACTACTTCTAACCCAATGTGCTTATCCTGTAACATATTCTTTGTGCATTCCCACTTTCTTGCTTTTTTGCTTGAGCCATTTCCCTTCACTTGCCAGTAAGATCTACCCATCTTCAAGGCGCAATACAGATTTTTCTTTCAAAAAACTTTCCCTTGTCCTTTTTAGTTAGAATTATTCTTCCTATATTATTTCATAACATTAATAAATTGAATAGAAACATTTATTTACCCACGGAATGGTGGTAACTTTTGGGAAGAGAATAGAGTCTTGTTTAGTACATTTTCCTATGAAGAATTCAGACTCAAAACTCTTTAGGGACCCTTTTTAGGCATTTTTAATCCTTTCACATTTGGGATTTATTTCTGCTTAAAAATGTGTTTGAAACCAATTTTGTCTTATTAAAGTTCTTGTGTTAAGATAACTCATTTGTCATTTACTAACTCAAGAACAATGCTTGGTAGAAAGGATCACTTTTTTTATATTTTGCTATTGAGTTTTTAAATTATCATATGTATATGTATTAATCCGTTAAAGCTGATAGCTTACCAACATTGGTAGTAATAAATGGCTGTGCTTATCAAAAAAGTTTATATGTGGTTTAGATGAATTAGCCTGGAGGCAAGAAGAGTATGTTATATTTATAGTCTGATGGGTGTTACCAGTTTATATAGATCCTTGAATGAAAGAAACAGACCAAAAATTTACTGGCATTTAAACACCAAGGTCCAGGGTTCAATCTCTGTACTGGCCAGTAGCCAAAAAAAAAAAAAAAAAAAAAAAAGTTATTGGCATTTAAATTGCAGTCAGGAGCAGATAGTTTAGATAAATTCAAAGAAGCACAAAAGAGTAATTGTAACTGTCTATTCTTCTTTCTCCCCATCACCTGCTTTATAACATTTTACTGTCAATGGAGTAAAGCAGGGCCAGGATTTCCTGTTTACTCTGATTGCATACCTTGGACAGTGCCTAGAAGTCCACCTAGCTATATAAACGGAGTCTGGCTATTTTGACTTTCTAATCAGACAATTAAATGTGAGGCAATAAGAGTTATGCGCTAGTTGATCTATCTATATGCTTCTGTCAGTTTCTGGGATATGAAAGAAATGATCGTTTTCTCTTTATTTCTTTATGGTCAGACCAAAAGATGATGTAGGTTAACAGTTTTGTTAGTAGTGAGGTTTTGGAGCATTGTTTGGTAGATGCTATTAAGGCACACAGGTGTTCCTTCCAAATTATTAGTCGTAAATCTTAATGCAGTTTAGAGGTTAAACTTGATGACTTTTCAATATTCTTTCAAACTTATAATTACCATTCCAATTCCCGGTTCTGTCATTAAATTTTTTTATCCTGATGAACAAATTTGTAATTTAATATTTGTTGCAAATTCTACTAGTGTTACACTGTATATAATTAAAAATGAAGTAGATTTGTTAACTCAGTGTAATGTGGAGCATGAGTGAACACGTTACCAAATTTGTCAGAGAGTTCTTGCAACATGAATCATGAACCAAGAATTGGCTTGTTTGTTCAATGAATAATTTTAAGATATGAAATGCTACTTAATTGTTATATAGATTGTAATGTAAGAGTGACTTTTTTGGATATTCTTTTCAAAATTGTAAGACCATATTATAAATTGTCCTTAGTAAAATAGTGAATAGTATTCTCTCTGTCATCTTGCTTGTTTTAATTATTTTAAAAATGGTTCTCTATGTAGTTTTAATCAAATAAGGTATTTTGCAACTTCATTTATATACATTTGTTAATTTGTTAAGCATATAAATGACAATGTTTACATTTTAATAAATATGGAATTAACATTTTTAAATGATTGGTAAAATTTTGAATTTCATTATAATCTCATAGATGAGAAAAAATATTTTAATTTAATTCTAGGTTAATTTACTTCTAATACCTCTCCTCCTGCCCCATTTTATCCATAACATCCTATTTTACCCTCCTGCCCCATTTTATCCTAACGCTCATAGTGGATAATGGAAGACAGTTTGGTTGCTAATGTAGCTGTTGTGTAATCTAGATGTACTTTGGAGCTATTGCTATGAATATCTACACTAATTCCCTTTAATGTTTTTTATTAAAGAAAAAAGAAGCACAATGGAATTCTGGACAGAAGAAATAGAGAAAATTTGTTGTATTAATAGCTGCTATCTATCTTTTCATCCTTTAAGATGCCGCTTCCTTTGTTGGCCGAGAGAAAGGATAAGAGGAATAATGTGTTTCTTACATGCCAAACTGGCTTTTAACATGAAAACCTAATTTCCTCTTCAAAACTTTGTCAGTATTCCAAAGGCTGGTTCTTTCCACTTTCCTCCCTCTCACCTTACTGCTCTGTTTCCTACTAACCTCTCTCTAACTGTGCTTAATTAACAAAGCAGTGGGTGTTAATTATTTAGAGCCTGGTTTATGTTATAGCTGAAATACTTAAAAGGACGTTATGTGGAAGAGGAATTAGGCTTTATTGTATATGGCAGCAGAAGGAAGTACCAGGACAAATGGGTAGAAATGGAAAAATTGCTCAAGTATGGAATAACTTTCTAATAGGAGTATTCAAAGTTAGGATTAGCTGCTTTGTGACGTTTGTGGGAATGATGTAGTAACAGGTCGGACTTTCTGACCTGTAGAGTTGTTTATAACAAACACTGAGATTCCAGGACTTTATGATTGTATATTTATTTAGTTAACTCATATATATGTGTGTGTATATATATGTATGTATTAGTCCAATTTCTGTTGCTTATAACAGAATACTTGACACTGGGTAATTTATAAAGAAACAGAATTTATTTCTTACAGTTTTGGAGGCTGGGAAGTCCAAGGACTAGTGGGCACATCCGGTGAGGGCCTTCTTCTTGGTGGATACTCTCTGCAGAATCCCTTGGCAAGGCAGGGTATCACATAGCAAGGGCTGAGCAAGAGTGTGTTCTCGTGCTCTATAAAGACACCAGTTCACACCCAAGCTAATCCATTAACCCATTAATCCACACATGTATTCATTCATGAAGGCATAGACCTCATGATCCAATCACTTCTTAAAAGCCCTACCTTTCAAATACCATATCAGGAATTAAGTTCCAACATGAGTTTTGGAGGAGACAAACATTCAAACCACAGTATCTATATCTTTCCCTATTTATCTCTCTTAACTGTTATTGTCTCTCTCTGATGTGCTGTAGTTTCTCCATGATATATCTGGGTATGGATTTATTTTTATCTTGTTTAGGATTTAGTGTGCTTCGTTAATCTGCTGATTCATGTCTTCAATTCTGAAACATTTTCAGTTTTTATCACTGAAGATAATGCTTTTATTCCTCTGTTTTTCCTTCTGGTGCTCCTACTATATCTGTGTTAGAGCCTCTGATTTAGTACTCCTTTTCTCTGAACTGCTCTTTAGTATTTTTCATCTCTGTTTATTGTTCCCTCTTTAGCTAGGAGCTGCTCTGCTGCTTAATAAGTACATTGAGTTATTAATATCAGTGTTCATAGCAGTGCTTTTAATATTAGCAAAAAAGTAGAAATCCAAAAACTACAATACAAGTTCCCATCAACAGCAGAATGAAAAATACATTTGGTATACAATGGAATATATTCCATTTATACAGCAATAAAATATGCAAATTGTAGCTATATGCAACAAAAATTGAGATGAAGCTCAGAAACATAACGTAGAGCAAAACCATACAAAACTAAATGATATGTTATTTAGGACAATACACACATTCATGGTAAAGTTGTAAAGACAAGCAAGGAAATAAGGAACAAAATTCATTGTAGAGATCACCTTAGAGGGGAAAGGAAGATGATGGGTTAGGTTGGAGTACTAAGGAGACTTCAAAGGCAGTGGTGGTGTTCTCTATCTTAAACTGGGTGGTATTATATAAATGTTGTTGTTTCATTCTTTTTACTGCAGACATATTTCCTAAATTTCTTTTGTACCTACTCAGTGTAGATAAAAACATTTTAAAGACCTTAAGGAGTTTAAGTAGGATATCCTTGGAGAGCAAATGAATACAAGTATAACCTAATTATCAATGCAATATCTTCTTTGGATAGATAAATTTACAGAGTTTAGAATTGACTTGTTCAAGTACTTATTGGATTTTCATTTGATTTGTAAATAGCAGTTTTTAAAAACTTGAAGTATTATTTTATTCTTAGATACTAATATGGTACATACCATTCTCCTATGATTGTTTATAATAGAAAATATTACATAAAATTACTGTTTAAACCAATTTTAAAAATTAAGGTACAATTCTCAAACAAATCTCATATATTCACATCCTTATTTAGAAGCTCCATGGTGACATTTAAGCCCTTTGCTGCTTTCTGTAGTGATTGACATGACAGCAGTCTGTGGAGTTAGCTTTGTGATTATGTACAGCTCAGGGTTACTTTAGGTTATTCTCTGAAAATAGGACTTCAAGCAAAGCATCTTGTATTCCTTTTGCAGAAATGTTGCTGAAGTGCTGCTGAAAGGGCCAGAGATGCAAGGATTTGGGACACATTTTGAACCTATAAGCTGTCTGACATTGACCTCCTTTCATTATTAATAAAGAAGAAGCAGGAGCTTAGGCTGTATTAACACCAACTCATTAATATACTAACCGGACATGTTCTGCAAACAATTCTGCACTCTAAAGAACTGGATTTGCACAAAATAAAATAATTTCATATTTTACTGAGTTTATAATATGACTCGATGGAGGAAAATTTGATAAGCATGAGGGAAGACCATTCTTTTCATGTTCGTTACAGGTAAGACTATTGTTTTCTTAGTGGGTGACTTTTAATCCTTATTTTAAAATGTATTTAACTTTGACCATTTAAATTTGAAAATATTCAGATATACTGGCCATAGTATCTCCTGTAAACAATATTTTGTTTCTGTTGTGATTGTTGTTAAGTTTTTGTGTCCTTTCTATAGGAAAATAATAGTAGAAACCAATTATGTGCTGTGGTTTGCTTATTAATGTTCTCTGGAAGAGTTTATGAATAGTTATGTTATATTTTGTAACTTTTTATATAGTGCAAATACAATCATGTGCTGCATAAAAACGTTTTGGTCATCCACGTACACAACAGAAGTATACAGTGGACAGTGGTAGGAGCAATAGGCTATCTATCCCATGTAGTCTAGGTGTGTAGTAGGCTATACTATCTAGGTTTATGTAAGTACATTCCATGATGTTTGCACAATGAAATCACTTTTCAGAATGTATCCTATTGTTAAGCAACACATTACTGTATATAAATGGTATGTTTTTCAAAATCTTTGGGTTTAAAAGGCAGATTTTTTTATGTGGTCAGCTGAAGGACCTAACATTTGTGTTATAATTTTTAAATGGTGATCTTTCATACATGAGCTTTTCATTTTATTCATGTTTTTTCTAGTGTATTGTTTTTATATTTTTTCCTTTTTTCTTTTTTCTATGAGCTCAAGGAAAATCAAGTGTATTATTTTGGTTCCCTTCTCATTTCCCTTTTCTGTACATTTTTTATTTTTATACTTTTTTTAAAAAGTTTATTTTACAGTCATATCCATTTAAAATATTTACTTAATCTGTATTAATATAAATATAGGATTATTAAAATACAAATGAGTGCCGCTCAAAAGAAATGTCATTTTTAAGCTTATTGTGTGATGACATGTTTTGTGTTTTGTTGATTTATTAAGTAAGGCCACATTTTAACATGAAGTAGTGGTTTTGTAATCCCAAGTCTACCCCTGAAAGCAGGTCAGGCTGAGGAAGGACACCCGCATTCTCTCACAGTCTTCACGTGGCCCTAGGGAAACAGTCCTAGTCCCATAGGACTTACAGTGTTGCCTTGGATGCCCAAATGGACTGTCTACATTCCAGGTGGAAGGCTGCAGATTGTAGGGACCTGCATCCCCTGCCTTTGTTCTATATCCATAAGAATCTCACAAGCACAACATACTCCCTTTGGCAATACCTTATATAATACCGTGTGTGTGTGCATGCGTGCGTGCATGTGTGTGTGTGTGTAGGTGCTTCCCATGGACAAAGCTTGGGACCTGAATCATATACCTACCGCAATAAAAGAGTGAAGCTGGCCAGGAGATGATGGCAACAATTTAGCTCAAGGCAACTGCTGCTGGGCAAAATGAAGGTCCAGGGTGGTCAAGTCTTTGTGATATCTTTAAATTCTGAAATCTTGGCAACTAATGCAAATTTTTTACAATGTGTGTCAAACAGAACCCTCATCCTACAGAGGAAAAAAAGGAGGAGAAAAGGAGATGCATCTCCCCAAAAACCACACAGGCTTGTGGGGGAGGCAGAGTTCAAGGTTTGGAGAAAGTTTCTATCAGGGAAGTAAAATATGCTTACCCTGGGACTCCTAGGTTCTAACCCTCCTGTGCCTTTGCAACTCCCCGTCACCTACTCCCCTCCCCACCACTGCCAGTTGCAAGCCAGACTCCCATTCTGTACTCCCAGAAGGCCATGCACAGACCCTCTTCCATGGTGCTATTGTATCCTCCCAAGGTGGGCTGCTTAGGTCAGCATCACCCATAGACACTGAGCACCTAGTGGCAGTCCCTGAGACCATGCTCTCCGCCCCCACCCACGCACGGAGCCCAGTCCCCATAAATGAGCTTTTTAAAGAAATGGGTATTAAATGAAGTTGGAGTGGGTGGGTACTTTCTAAACATGATAAACCAATAACCAGTTTAATACTTAGTGATAAAATATTAATGGCATTTCCAATATAAGTAGGAACAAAGCAAGGATGTCTGCACTATCATTATTATTTAACATTTATCCTGGAAGTTCTAGTCATTGCACTGAACCACAAAATAAACACAAACATAAATGTATTATAATTATTTAGTAAGGTTATCATATAATAGATTCTTTATCAAAACTGTTACAAGTTAATTATTAAATAAATATCAGAATTTTGTAGCAATGAATAGAATTCAAAATCTATGAATGGAGGTGTGTGCTACCAAGTCTTAGATGTCTTAACAGACTCATATGTTTAGGAAACAGCAAGGAGACTTATCCTGTGGAGTAGATGTCTCGTGTTAGGACATGTTGCCAAGGAATGTTATGTAGGTAAGAGGAGGACATTTCTAAAAATAGAAAAGTTTCAAATAAAAGAAAATGGAAGACATTCAACATAATTAAGATGAGCTTTTAATATATGAAATACCCTCACCCTACCCTTTGGACCATATTTCCAGAAACCTGATCTTACATACTTTCTTCTCTTGTCACTCTCTGTACACAGCATGAAGTATTGCCAGTTTTAGCTCCTAGATGTTTCTCAGATTCGTATATTTGTCTGCATCCTCCCCACCACTGCTCCAGTTCAGGTCTCCAGGATCTTTCCTTCAGACTCCCTCCATTCTCTATTTTCTTGGAATTCATCTTTTTAATTTGCCACTCTAGTCTAAAAACATAGAACTAACCATGCAGCCTCTCTGCTTAATGCTACTGTTCACCTGTAGAGCAGA
Source organism: Cynocephalus volans (assembly GCF_027409185.1). Taxonomy (NCBI): domain Eukaryota; kingdom Metazoa; phylum Chordata; class Mammalia; order Dermoptera; family Cynocephalidae; genus Cynocephalus; species Cynocephalus volans. The sequence goes on from NC_084467.1 coordinate 96,092,297, forward strand.
GCCAAGCTTAACATAGTATACAAACTATTACATTATGTGGCTTCTGCCTGTTTCTTAGACCTTATATCCAGCCATTTTTCACCTTACACTTTGAGCTCTGATTGCCCGCACATGTCATGCTGTTTCATGTCGCAGTGCCTTTGCTCATGCTGCACCCGATGACTTGAATTCCCTTCCCACTTTCTTTGTTCAGCTAATTCTATTCAACATCTGAGATTTAGCTCAGAGATTCTAAACTCCAAAGTTTGGCTCTGTGCCCTCTCTGTGCTCATATCACATCCTGTGCATATCTTGTTTTTAGCACCAACTATATTAAAATCCACCTGTTTTATGGCTGTCTCTGCCTCCTTACTGCTCTGTTCTTTCACCATTAGGTCCTTAGAATAGCCATGATGCTTAGCAAATTATCTGGCACATATGTCCTTTGAACTTCATTGGACATAACTGTCGTATGAACCTAATGTTTATCTGTCTTGCTAAACATTTTGAAGAGTGGTATGCTTCCTAATACTATAAGAGCAGTAGAATGGATTATACCTCTGCTAGTAGGAAGATCTTAGAATTGTCCTTCTTCCATCATACAGCACAGTCCAGACATGGTTTCACATTGCTATAGGACTTCATCAAGTGAAATTTAAAAATCTACAGCTATCTTTAGTAAGAATATACAAACAAATCCCCAGCTTCATCAGTGCAAACACATCTGTGGCTTCATCAGTGCTCTAAGATCAGCATTCTGTATTTTGATTGGATTGTTGCATAATTGGGGGTAATGATTGTAATCCTTTATGTTAGGTCATAGCCTAGTATAAATTACTGTTCTACTCTAGAAAATACTCAGCATGTAATGTTTTATCCATGTGGTTCTTTCATTGTGGAGGTACTCATCTATGTAATTTTTTGTTGTTGGCTAGTGGGTACAGGGATTTGAACCCTTGACCTGGGTGGTATAACACTGTGCTCTAACCATCTTAGCTAACTGGCCATCCCTGAGTTTGTAATTTTGAAATGGAGTATTCCTTTGGACACTAAAGCACCTGCAGAGGGCCATCAGAATGCTTTATGAAATATTTTGCACCTATTTGGGAAGGTAGAGACTGATAGCAAAATGGAATTCATTTCTAAACTTTTAGAAAATTGTATGATTGATTTTAAGGAATTAACGTTAATTTTTTTAGGTGTGATAATGGTATTGTGATTATATATTTTTGAAAAAGACTCCTTATCTTTTAGAGATGCATGATAAAATATATACAAATGTAATCATATGCTTTCTGTAATGTACTTCAAAATCTGGGATTGGCGGAGTAAGGATGGGAGTAGAGATAAGACATATTGATAATATCATATCATATATTGGTAATTGTTGAAAGATGGATACATTTGGTTCATTATACTAATTTCTCTAGTTTTGTATTTCTTTGGGAATCGTCCTTGTTACTATTAATAATAAACATTTCCATATTTTAATATTGTAAAAATTAGGCTCTTGCCCATAAGTTGTAAAGGAATGCAGTTTTGTGTTGAACCCTTCAATTTTGCTATATAGATATAGTTGTTAATAGTATTCTTTCCTGAAGAATAGTCTGAGGTAATGTGGAGTGGTGGAAAGAGCACTGGATTTAGAGACAAAGACAGGATTTCATTTCTCAGCTTTGTCATTATATGACGTTAAGCAGTCACTTTACCTATTTAAGCATCAGTTACTCCTTCTGCAATAATACCTATCTTAGAGGTTATTTTGAGAATTAAATTTGATATAGGTTAAAATCACTTTTAAAACCAAATTACCATATAAAATTTAAATTGAGATAATTTTGTGACCAAAAAAACAAAACAAAATAAAGATAATTTTGTGCTACTTTTCCTTTTACAAAATAAACTAGAACAGCTAGATAAATGTGGTAAGTGGAATGAATGAAATTTGTTTATTGGGGCTATGACTGGTGATGGAAAAGGTCTATGTCCAATTAGAACACACAGAAGGTGGAGCAAGGGTTTATGAAAAGAGATTCCACAGCCACAGAAGATGGAGAGCACCGTGAAGATGGAAAATACTCTTGCTTTGAATTTTAAGTCCTGAACCCTATCATTTATTTTTAAATAGTGCCGTGAGTCCTTTGAGGGGAGAATCAGATTCGGACATCATTTGTATTAAATCTTTTAAAATGATGTTGCATCAAGGTTTTAATCTTCTTTTGCTTCCACTGATATGCCATAAACACAAGAAACCAAAATTAAGGAGGTAAAGAAGAGTTTTCAGTTAAGGTCAAAATCTACTGTGGAAGAAAAGTAAAAAAAAAAAACAACTACTACTAATAAAATAAAACTTAAATGAAATTGAAGTAACATGAGTTTGTGCAGAAAATGAGGAATTATAGCTATAATGTTCAATCTATTATTAACAAAAATGAAAACATTTCAGTCAAGGATAGTAGTACTATGTTTATTTACAGTTCTTAGAAATACACTTTCTTTGATTATACTACTAGGTAAGCCATTAAGAGAACAAAAGAAGCTTTGCATGAGAGATGTATTTTAATGGAGAGGTATTTTCCTGATTTGTCTTCTATGTCTGGGTATGTTCTTTGTTTTCAACCCAACTGGTAAACAAATGAAGTAATTCTATTCTGTCATGGAGACAGAGGATATTACTTTCTTTGTTACTATTTAATGATCTTCTAAAAAATTTATAAACTAACCTGTCCTATTTTGCAAATACATATATTTGATTGAGGGGTTGGGGATTTTGTCAAAATATTGACTTCTTTTCTAATAAAATATACCAAAGCCATACTATATCTCAGAATTAATTGTAAACTAGAGAGTTTTGGACTTTATTTTGGGCATTAGTTACTGAAACATTTCTAAGTTTCTCCTCTAGGGCAGTTGCACTCCATGGACTTTAAGGACAGCCATGTAGCCAGCAGGGTTCCAGTTTGCTATTACTGTTTCTAATGACAATTATGTAAAATCCCTTTTTAAAAATGTGTAATGCTTATGACACCAATGAGCCTCTGCTAAATTTTGTTGGTTGCTACATCATTTGGATTGATGGAACCAGTATAATGTTGTATAAGTTAAAAAAAAAAATCTGTAGCAAAAGTGGGCTGCATGTATATGGGTGCCAGTTATATTAGTTCCTGCACTTTTCAGTATGCTAGAAATATTTAATAATAAAAGTTTTTAATGTTAAGACTTTTAAAAAAAAATGTTGTATATGTTTAAATCCAGAAGGTTAAATTTTTGTGATGAAGATATTTATTTGAAGAAGACACTTTTCTGCTTTATATGGATATAGGCAAACACATAAACTTCTAATTTTTAAATGTCTAATATATGAATAGCCAGTTCTGCCTTATCCCTAACTTCCTGGCCAGCAACTTCATTGTCCTGAACTGATGGTGCTGCCATGTGTGACCATTTCCCTACCTCTCCCTCGGTGAAATCAAGTGCCATTATCAGTATTTCATTGTATGGTGGCATGTCTTTTTTTTTTTTTTTTTTTTACCAATTCTCAGTTGATGGACATTTAAGTTGTGGTTTTTTGCTATGAACGTCCTTTTATATATATCTTTTTGAATTTGTAGAAGTATACACTTAAGATCAATTCCTAGCAGTGAAAATGCTTGACATATGATATTTACAGAGTGCTTAAAATTTTTAATAGGAAAAGTATCATTTTATATATAAAATTTATCTTCTCCAATTTTTTCATATGGTAATTCTTAGAAGTTTAGTGGTTTCAGTATTTAGACAAATAAAGACAATTTGTTCAGGTACTTCATTTAGCAAAAGAATTCTTTAATAAAATCACATTTTTACATATCAGTCTTTTGCTGACTCATTTCTCTTTACACACAGAATATGCCAGTAACCTCTTAAAATCTTAAACAGAAATACTCTTAATTTTTTTTCTTTTATGAATCCTCTCATTTTCAAAAATACAGTTTAAGAGGGCAGTTTTCACTTGTGAAAGACAAAAATAGGCTTTATTAATTGTGAAATGACATGTAAAGAAATATAAATATAGCAATTTAAGGTTTCTGATTTAACTGATTTATCTTTCCATGTACTTTATCTTACCTCCCATATCTAATTGGGTTAGTTTAATGTTGACGCAAAGGAAGGGTTAAATAGAGGTTTACTTTCATTATTTTACATAGATCCATAAGGTGAAAGTGAAGTCACTAGTCTAACTGTGAACAAGCAGTAGCCATTGGCTAAATCACTTGAATTATAAAAAAACAAGATACCTGGATATAAAATTTGAAAATTACCTATTAGAGATGACTACATAAATCTGCTTATTCTGAACCAGAAATCTGCTTTGAACCTTTGCAACTGGCTCTGTTAATCTTAGTCCAGATGTTTCTTTTAGATTCATTAAATTTATTTTCCACTTTTACAATCCCATTTTAATTTATGGTTTTAAGGAACCATGAAGTGAATTTATCTGCTACTAGATACAATCAAAGAATAATCATATATGAATGATATTAGGGTGAGTGGTAGTTTAATTCACATCTCCTGTAAAAGTAGTGATTCTCAGCCGCATCTTGTACATTAGAATTACCTGGGGGCTTTTAAAAAATACAGATGGCCAGTCCTCACCCAGAGAGTGGGACCCAGCATTGAGAGTTAAAAAAGTCCTCCATATGAGCAGCCAGGATTAAGAACCACTGCTGTTAGAGTGACTCCAAGCTAATTCTAGTAAGGAGTAATTTAGTGCTGTTCCAAAAATTAAAATGTTTGATGAGTTTAATCAGAGTTTATCAAAGGGTGATCTGTATACTACTTGCGGAACATACAGTAATTTTACTCATTTTAAAATTGTAATAGTTACATATTTGTTTAATGTGCATTAAAGAATAAATACAAGTATCACATCAAATTCACAGTTTCATTTGGATGAAATGAATATTTTGGATTTGAATATCATTTGGATATTCATTTGGATGAAGCTAGATGTTTTTTAAATAAGTTAAAGATAGTGTGCCAATTTAAAGGAAAGTTTCCAAATTATAGAAATATGTCAGGTGAATATATAGTACAGAGATGTGGCAGAAATCATGAAGATGCTGAAGAAACACAGTGGCAACTTTGGTGAAGGCCACCTACTAAGGTTTAGGATTAGAACCTGAAGTATCAGTGTTTTTTCTCCCAGTTATATTTAGGGTCACCTAATTCTCCTGGTTTTTTCAATTTATGGAAAGTCTTTGAGCATTAGAATCTCTGCAGATCTTTAAATCATTGCCTCCTAACTTGAAGTTTCTTGGCACTTAGTTCTCTTGTGAAAGCATGCTTTGTAGGTCAAGATATTTTGTTCCTCTGTTTTTCTTTTTTCTTTTTTTTTGGCGACTGGCCAGTGCAGGGATCAAACTCTGGACCTTGGTGTTATCAGCATCATGCTCTAACCAGCTGAGCTAACTGGCCAGCCGCTCCTCCTCTATTTTTCTAAGGTACAGGTGGTAGTGTGGTAATAAGAAGAGGAAGGAGAGTAAGTGTATGTGTTGTGTGTGTATGAGACAGAGAAAGGGAGAGATGGATGGACGGGTTGATGGACAGATGAGTAGATCACTTGGATACTTGGATAGAGAAAAGTATTAATTATAGGACCTCACCTTCCCAGGCACTCCTTATTCTCCACAACTAAGAATAGTTTAGGAAACACTGCTTTAGGTTCTCTCACTAGTAAAGTGGGTTGCTCTGGATGGGCAATTAAAATGAGCTTCATGTGAAGATATTTAGCTATCTTATATAACACCCCTCCGATGCTTAGAGAGATTTAAATAGACAGATTAGCTCTTGCTACAAGTAACTGTTTACCATTCTATCAGTAACATTCATATACTTCAATTATAGAGGTAGCTGTTCTGAGCAAGAGTCGCCACATAGTCCACAGTTAAGTTATATTACTGGAAGTTAAAAACACTGTGGTGGAGTTATATCATTATGTTGTAAATGTCTTTCCTATATAATTTTGTAGAATGGAAGCTTCTTGCCTAGAGCTGGCCTTGGAAGGGGAACGTCTGTGTAAATTGGGAGATTGCCGAGCTGGTGTATCATTCTTTGAAGCTGCAGTTCAAGTTGGAACTGAAGACCTAAAAACACTTAGCGCTATTTACAGCCAGCTGGGCAATGCTTATTTCTATTTGCATGATTATGCCAAAGCATTGGAATACCACCATCACGATTTAACTCTTGCAAGGTAATTTATTTAAATTTTTTAATATTCTTTTTCTCTAAATTAACTATTACTTAAAAAAATATTTCCATTCAATTAAAAAAAGTAACAATACATTTAATGAGTTCTAGTTCAGTAGCATCATTTTTAAAACTAATCTTTAGGCTGAACACAGTTTAATCAAACGAATAGTAGTGAAATGACTCGAGTTTAAATAAATGAATGAAAATTAATTAGACTTAAATACAGAAATGTAAGTTTTAAATTTTTATTTAAAGTAGGTTTCAAGGCTAGTGGGTCTTTCTTACCTTAATCATGTCAGTTGTCCCCTAGGAAAACTGTACTCTGGCTGCTTTATATTATAACACCATTTATATTTTTAACACCGTTTGCTTTCTTTTTTCACCCAGGAGTATTGGAGACCAGTTGGGGGAAGCCAAAGCTAGTGGTAATCTGGGAAACACCTTAAAAGTTCTTGGGAATTTTGACGAAGCTATAGTTTGTTGTCAGCGACACCTAGATATTTCCAGAGAGCTTAATGACAAGGTAATGAGGAGACATTAGATAGGCAAATGTTTTCATTGAAATTGCTTTGTGTTTTAATACTATCTAGTTATCTAAAAGTTAATACCAAAAAGAAATTTCATAGACAAATAGAAAACATAATAAAAATTTTTAAATAGAGAAAATGAAGGAAGTAGTGAGAGGTCCTTCTTTCATAAGTAATCATTTGTTTCGATATGGGTGGCCAATATAAAAAATTTCTTTCCCTTGACTGTATTATCAAGGATATTACATGTAGATGTAAGATAAGCATTATAATATCTGACCTTTGATTTCAAAATGTAAACTTTGCTATCTTCACCTAGGTGGGAGAAGCAAGAGCACTTTATAACCTTGGAAATGTGTATCATGCCAAAGGGAAAAGTTTTGGCTGCCCTGGTCCCCAGGATGTAGAAGAGTTTCCAGAAGAAGTGAGAAATGCTCTGCAGGCAGCTGTGGATTTTTATGAGTGAGTAGTGCTGATGTAATCATGTGGGCCCCCCCTAAATCATGGATCTACTATACATTCTTTATACAGTAGTAAGTTTTTAAGTTTGGCAAAGGTTTTTAAATTATGGACTAGCAAATAAAAATAAACCATTAAATCAGTTGTTTAAATGTTACAGTGTTAGTAGTAATCTGCAGCTTTCATTTAAACTGTGGACCGGTGCCACTTAGTGGAAAAAAACAAGAATTATCAATGGTTAGTCTAAGTGATTTGGAATAAATTTAGTCTTTTATCAAAAGAATTTCTTAGAACTTCTAAGCTATAGGTGTTTCAAGATTAACTCTGTCCTCAACTCTAGGTAGAAACCTACCTAAATGGTTCAACACAGTGTTCCCAGCTGTTTCCTGTATTGCCCTTCAACATAGATGCATCTTTAAAATGTTGCACATTATGGCTGTAAGCTTATTTAAATTTTTTTCTCAGAAAAAGAACTAGATCTGTAAACCAAATAAAATTTTTTTTCAAACTCATTTTTTGATCACTTTTTGTTATCACTTAGGGAAAACCTGTCATTAGTGACTGCTTTGGGTGATCGAGCAGCTCAAGGACGTGCCTTTGGAAATCTTGGAAACACACATTACCTCCTTGGCAACTTCAGGGATGCGGTTATAGCTCATGAGCAGGTACACTGGAAGGCCTTGAAGCCAGATAATATCCTCCATTAAAGTTCTGAACAGTAATTAGATTATTCTTTAGTTTTATTATAGCTACATCTGATTAAAATTTTCTGTTTCAGCGTCTCCTTATTGCAAAAGAATTTGGAGATAAAGCGGCTGAAAGAAGAGCATATAGCAACCTTGGAAATGCATATATATTTCTTGGTGAATTTGAAACTGCCTCTGAATACTACAAGTTAGTCTAATATTTCTGTACTTAAATGTAAAATGAGTAGTTATGCAATCCCATTAAATCATAGGCTTTGTGTTTACAAGCTGGTTTTTGCTGTATACTAGCAGCAGGACCTTGGGCTTGTAAGCCTCAGATTCCTCATCTGTGATGGAAAATATTGATACCTTGATTTTGGGATCATAGTGTGGATTGAATGAAAGAATATTATTAAGCACTTAGCACAGTATCTGGCACACAGTGCTCAATACACATTTTTATACCTAAGATTTAATAGCAGCAGAATGACCCCTTTATATTTTCATTAGTTTTTATCTTTAAAACTAAGTGTTTTTAAATGAAATTTTAAAATTTTGAAGTCTTTTAAACCTGTTTAGCATTTGTGATGTATATACGTATATTCTTTATTTCACCCAATTATGGTTTAGAAGAGAGACCAAAAGAAAGCCTGGTGACAAAAATATGTCCTAGTCTCCACCAGTGATCACTAACTTTTCCCCACCATCATACCCTTTTTCTGCCCAACTTTGATTCTTCCTGTAAGCTGAGGCCCCATTCATTTGCCTGCAGATTTGGCAATCCCAGCTTCTTCTGTGGCAGGTTTGTTTTTTTTAAATGCATTAGTAGGTTTGAAACATAGATGATAACAAAGTTTAGACTGCTTCAAGTTGCCTGGTCCGAGCTTTCTAGATTGTTTGGAGTTTTCTCTAGTTAGTGGGGATTGAAGTTCCATATAGACCTCAGGGCAGAAACCAGTTTTACTGAACCAAAGACACAGTGATTGATTTGTATCTTATTGTTAAAGAATCCAGTGTGAGAGAGTTCTGGATAGTTTGTCATCTAAAAAAAAGTAAAATTGCTTTAGGGCTGTCTAAAAAATTGAATGGCCTGTCACCTTGCTTTAAATACCAACTAATGGCTAATATTTAGCCATTAGGTATTAGATGTCCTTCCAAATAAAATATATCACTATGTGCGGAGTATATATTTTGATTTTAAATATGAAAGTTTCTTATATTTTAAAGCTAAAGCATATAGAAAAGTCTTAATTATTAAATGGTATACCTGCATACTGAGAAGTTCTGTTATAGAGTGGATGGTGGCTATTTGACTAAAGAACTGTGAGTATAAAGTAATGAAACTTACTTTTACTTCCCCACCCCCAATAAGAAAGCTAGAATTCAGAGCTTTACATATATTCCAAAAATAGGGCGGCATTGGTGGTATAGTGGCAACCATAGCTGCCTTCCAAAAATACACATTAGAAATATTTTTGGAACTCTCCTTTGGAATTGTTTTCAGGGCCACACAAGAAGACTCATAACATTGTAGATCTATATCCTATTCAAGTAGTAGTTTGAATTTTGTTCCAGAAGGACTTCTGACCATTTACAAATCAACTATACCAGCAAAGAATAACAGCATGCCAGAAAGGGTTGTGCCACAGGATCTGAAGGCAATCCCAAAAGTCTTTCAAAAATGTTTGAGAGGATAGGCGACATTAGAATAAGTGCATACCCTCCCAAGGTGACAGCTTTGAAAGTATAACCATTAAATATGAGGATACTCAAAAAGTTTGTGGATCCTTTTTTAGTTTAAAAAAAAAATTGTGGGAAAAATAGAATTAAAAGATTAATACAAATCTTTCCATGAACTTTTTGAAGTACCCTCATATGTAATTTCATATTTGTTTGCTTAAAAAAAACTGTTACATTGGGGCCGGCCCGTGGCTCACTCGGGAGAGTGCGGTGCTGATAACACCAAGGCCCCGGGTTCGGATCCCATATACGGATGGCCGGTTCGCTCACTGGTTGAGCGTGGTGCTGACAACACCAAGTCAAGGGTTAGGATCCCCTTACCGGTCATCTTTTAAAAAAAAAAAAAAACTGTTACATTACTATATAGTTATTTTTCATATAGTTATAAATTACATGAAGTAATTAATTTGGCAGAGATTATGGGAGTCATTTAAATTATTGGATCTAAAAGCATCTTTTAAGTTTAAGCACTAAGAATAATAACAAAATACCATTAACACTGACATAGCATCTGTTCTGTGCAAGATGCTGTTCTAAGTACTTTATAACCATACTAATTCATTTATTCCTCACAAAATCCCTGTGAGGATTTTTCTCACATTTTATATATGAGGAAACTGGTACACAGAGAGGTACCAGTTTCACATAGCTAGTAATTGACAGAGTTGGGATTTGAACCCAGGCAGTCTAGCTCTAGGATCAATCTCTTAACTGCTAAACTAACTTTTTACTGATAGTACCATGTGTTTTAGGTAGAATTTGGGTAATGTTTAAATGCAGTATCTAGTATTTTTCATGAATTGGTGACTAATGGCCTACACTTAAGAATTTTACCTAAGTGTATTAAATCTTGACAAAATGTAAAGGCAACAGTATGATTGAAAACAAAAGTTATGTGGACAAAAGCCTCTTTAAGTTATTTCCAATACAAAGGGGAAAGTTTTTTTTATTGGTAAAAATACTCTGTCAATCTTTGGAAGCACCTTGATCTCATGTTTCAACACTCTTTGCTGAATTCTTTTTTTTTTTGTCTTTTTCGTGACCGGCACTCAGCCAGTGAGTGCACCGGCCATTCCCATATAGGATCCGAACCCGCAACAGGAGCGTTGCTGCGCTCCCAGCGCCGCACTCTCCCGAGTGCGCCATGGGCTCGGCCCTACTTTGGTGAATTCTTAGGACTCACAAATTTATTCTAAAAGTCTGAATCTGCTTTTTATGTTTCAAAAACATCTTTTCATTTTGCCTAAAAGTAATGGAGAAAGTACAAGATATAAGGCTCTAAAACAGATTTACTTTGAAGGCAGCAGAAATCAGCAGAGAGGAAAAGTGAGAGTTTTATATTATGATTCTTACAGCCAAAACTAAAAATGATCATTATGTAAGAATTAATTTCTTCTTTTAGGAAAACACTACTGTTGGCTCGACAGCTTAAAGACAGAGCTGTAGAAGCACAGTCTTGTTACAGTCTTGGAAACACATATACTTTACTTCAAGATTATGAAAAGGCCATTGATTATCATTTGAAGCATTTAACAATTGCTCAAGAGCTAAATGATAGGTAAGTTATACATCTTTTTACTATAGTTAAGGTAAAAATACAGATGCATTATTGAATTCCCAGAATGTTTCCTTTCTTTCTTTTCCTTTTGTTTCCTTTGCTTTCCTTTAAATTCATTTTTAAGGAATTACCTCTGTTTCAATAATATCTTCTGTATATTACTGTTTGAAGGGCTAGCCTGTGATAGAGGATTAGTCTGATTCCACATGCCCTTGATTAGGTCACAAACTCAGCTGCCTCAGCAAAAGTCCTCCTGACTAGATCAGTGTGGGAATTGTGGTGATCTTACAGGTAATAACCAATGTAAGGGGGCAGCTGCTACTCAACTCCAGCTAATTGTTGCTAAGTAGGAATGAGGGTCATGTCCAGTTTTATATGAAATCTTCTGGCTTTTAAATGTTGGTGGATAATTCAGTTGTTTTGTTTATTATATGAGAAAATAGCATATTTGTGTTGACCTTTTGTCCATGTTGTTTGCTTTAGAATATAGATTTTTTTTTTACCTCAGTATGAGAAAGAACTTTTTAATACAGTTGTTCAAAATGAAGTATGCTGGGCTGAGCCCGTGGCTCACTCGGGAGAGTGTGGCGCTGGGAGCGCCGAGGCCGCGGGTTCGGATCCCATATAGGGATGGCCGGTTTGCTCACTGGGTGAGCGTGGTGCTGACAACACCAAGTCAAGGGTTAAGATCCCCTTACCGGTCATCTTTAAAAAAAAAAAAAAAAAAAAAAAAAAAATGAAGTATGCTACTTCAAGAGTTAGTGAGTAATCTCTCCCTAGTGTTCAGACATACACTGAATGCTTACTGGTAGGGCTGTTATAGAAAGAAAATGGGATAGTTGAACCAGAAGACCTATCCCTGAGATTTTATTATTTTATAATGCATTGGATATTCTAAAAGTATGTTTTCCGTGTTTTGATACTTGATCCTGAGTTTAGTATTATCTGGGTATTCTAGTATGTCTCTAGCATCATGATAGTATGTTCTTCATGTGAAAGACCAAATAAATCCAAAGCATTGTTTACACCTTTAATTACTGCTAAATAGCTTTTATTCTGTACACAGTCCTCTTTTCAGATAATTGCATGTTAGTTTTGAATTATGTTTTAGAATTGGTGAAGGAAGAGCATGTTGGAGTTTAGGAAATGCATACACAGCTCTAGGAAATCATGATCAAGCAATGCATTTTGCTGAAAAGCACTTGGAAATTTCAAGAGAGGTATGAAACTAAAAAAATTGTTATCTATGCTGCTGTAATTTACAAATCAGTGGCAGGGGAGGGAACCCTATTATTTCTCTAGATTGCTCTATATTACTGTATAATAAATTTGATTTTACGAGTATATCCTCTTGGCATAAGAACTCCACAAAGCATTTTGAGATATAGATCAGAGATATGTTTGTGTTGATCTTGATGTGGGAAGACAGGAAGGTAAGGCCAGGCATAAGAGAATGGAAGGACATTACTAAAATATGTCCTCACCTTACCTCTGTTGTACATGGAGAAGTAGCATGGTATTGAAGGACAAACTTGGTTTTTTAGAATCAAGGGCTGGTTCCTGTTATAGTGTGCCACTTGCTGGCTATTTGAGCCTGGAAAACTTGTCTGAACCTTATTTCTCTCATCTGCAAAATGGGAATAATAATATCTACTTTGGAAATTTTATAACAATTAGAGATAATTTATACAAAAGTGCCTAGTATAATTTCTAGTGCTGGCTTAATAATTGTTAACTATTATAGTGTAGAAATAAAATATTCTAAGGAAATCTTATTCATATGATGCCAAGTTAATATGTCACAGGCTAATCTACATTATTGCTTAATATGATCCCAGAAAATAAGAGCAACCTAATATTTAAAGAACTAAAGAATTAATAGAGTATAATTAACTGTCCTATTGCAGTATTTTAGAAACTTCCTTTTTCTTTCTATAGTCCATAAAAAACTATTAATGAAAAACATTTTATTCATTCATAGTCTGATAATTCTAATATAACTATTTTCATGTCTCTATATTTTCTTCTAGTTTTAGGCTCACAACATTTCGACCAATCTTTATTAATCTTTTAACTAATCTTTAATTCTTTGTCTTTAAATACTACACTAAAATATAAATGCTTGTGCTTGTAGGTTGGGGATAGAAGTGGTGAACTAACAGCACGACTGAATCTCTCAGATCTTCAAATGGTTCTTGGTCTGAGCTACAGCACAAATAATTCCATAATGTCTGAAAATATTGAAATTGATAACAGTTTGCATGGTAAGTAATAATATGTCTTCTAAAACCCAATTTCTTTATCTTAAAAATTTACATTTAAATTACTTATACATGTTTATCATATCGAGAGAAAATATGTAACATAGGAAGTTCAACTTTTTATACTTTTTTTGCTTTACATGGTCCTGTTAATTTGCCAATATAGAATACAATATTTTATAATTTTTATCATGAGCTTAGGGGATGGTGAAGGTATAACTATTTTCTTTTGTTAAAATACATTTAAATTCTGTATCTAGGCTCATTCAAAAATTTATAAATGTGAAGATACCAAAATTAAAATATTTTACTGTTTTTGTATGCTTTTTATTTTAAATACTTTTACATATTTGATTTTTGTTTAGGTCTTTTTTCCCCATTGTATTCCTAAGGTGAAATCTCTTAGGATTGTTTTCTCTTTTTTTATTCAGAAAACTTAGGAAACTTTTTTTTTTTTGTAGCAAAACCTATTTTTGGGAAACTTTCTTTAGATGTTGATTTGGTTTGACATTGCAACAGGAAGAAACATGTCTCTATTTCTAAGTGGGAAAAGTCTACTTTTTTTTTTTTTTTTTTTTTTTGTCTTTGTCGTGACCGGCACTCAGCCAGTGAGTGCACTGGCCAGTCCTATATAGGATCCGAACCCGCGGTGGGAGGGTCGCCACGCTCCCAGCGCCGCACTCTCCCAAGTGCGCCATGGGCTCGGCCGGAAAAGTCTACTTTTGATTAAAGAAATAAAAAGGGACAAGATTAGAATCGCATTTTTGAATTCCATTTATGTGGCTCTGTGTGAGATCCATTTGACAGAGCTGGTTCCTTAAGCTTGAGAAATTGCTAGTCTGGGCTGGTTGACCAGCTCAGTTGGTTAGTGTGTGGTGTTCTAACGCCAAAGTTAAGGGTTTGGATCCCCTTACCAACTAGCCACCCAAAAAAAAAAAAATTAATCTTAAAAATATTACTGACACAGACAAATATTTTGAACTTAAAAGTTACTGAAAAATCTGGCTTTTATCTTTCTAATTTCCTTCTCTAAACCCAGATGAAGAAAAGGAAGAAGGAAAGGAAATTAGTGGCTAGTCATCTGATTAAGACTTTCAAATAGCATGTAGTAAAACATTCTGAAGCGTGAGCTGTATAACAAATTGTGGCTGTGTGCTTTCAAGTTTTCCTGTGTTTAACTTTCAAATAGGTTATGCTATAAGACCTCTCATTTTTTAAAAATCTGTCACTTGTCCTCATGAACCTCTCTAGCTATAGACCCATTCCTTTGTTCCATTGTATAACAAAACTTGAAAATGATGTCAGTGTTCATTGTCTTTGCTTCCTCACCTCCTATTCTCTCCTCAACCCACTCCACTTGGGCTTTGTCCCCACCATAACACTGAGACCTCTTCTCAAGGTTACTGGAAACTCCATTTTACCAAATAAGAGGGGTTTTCAAAAAGTTCATGGAAAGATTCATATTATCGTCTAATTCTATTTTTCCATGAACTTTTTGAAGTACTATTGTACATTGATCAGTTTTCAGATGTTAGCTTACTTGATTTCTCGGCAGTATTTCCCACAGCTAATCATTTCCTCCTCAAAATACTTTCTTCATTTGGCCTCCAGGATTACTATACTTTTCTGGTTTGCCACTCTCAGACTTCTTTAATCTTTCCTCTCCTCTTCTTCATCTTTCCATCCTCTAAATTTGTAATGTCCAGATTTCTATTCTTTGACCTCTTCTGCCTCTTTCCCTCCCTATTTTCTGTCTATCTACCCTTCCTTCCTTCCTTCCTTCCTTTTTCATTTTACCCTTTTTCCTGCTATGGGTCCATGCTTGCAATGGAACTTTCTGTGATGATAGAAATGTTCTATATCTGTACTGTCCAATATAATAGCCAGTAGCCACATGTGGCTGGCTGTTGAGCACTTGAACTATGGATAATGCAAAAAAGGAAATGAATTTTTAATAATATTTAACTTCAATTTATTAAAATGTAAAAAGCCATATGTGCCTACTGGCTATTAGTACAGCTCTAGATGATTTCATCCAGTTGCTTGGCTTTGATATAATCTATATTTTGACATTTTCAAGTCATATTTCCAGCCATAATTTCTCTCTTGAGTTTGAGACTCATATTTAACATTTCCACATGAATTTCTAATTGACATCCAAAATGTAACATGTCCAAAATATTTTCTCCCCAAACATGCTCTTCCTTCAGTCTGTCCCATCTCAGGAAATGTTGCCACCATTCACCCAAGTGCTTGGGCCAAAAACCTAGGGGTCATCCTTGTTTCTTTTCTTCCATTCCTTTATATATCCAACCTATCAAAAACTCTGCCTTCAAAATATATCCCTAAACAAAATCAAAGACAAAAACCATATGATCATCTCAATAGACGCAGAAAAAGCATTTGACAAAATTCAACATTTCTTCATGATAAAGGCTCTCAACAAATTAGGTATAGAAGGAAAGTATCTCAACACAATAAAAGCCATTTATGACAAACCTACCACCAATAATCTGAATAATAATAATAATGGGAACAAGACAAGGATGCCTACTGTCACCACTCCTATTTAACATAGTATTGGAAGTAGTATCCAGAGCAATCAGGCAAGAGGAAAGAAATAAAGGGCATACAAATTGGAAAAGATGAAGTCAAACTGTCCCTGTTTGCAGATGACATGATCCTAAATATAGAAAAACCTAAAGACTCTCCCAGAAAACTCCTAGAGCTGATAAATGAATTCAGTATAAAGTTGCAGGATACAAAATCAACATATAAAAATAAGTAGCATTTTTATACACTAACAATGAAATAGAAAAAGAAATCAAGAAAGCAAGTCCATTTACAATAGCTACTCCTAAAATAAAATACTTGGGAATAAATTTAACCAAGGAGGTGAAAGATTTCTGTAGTGAGAACTACAGATCACTGCTGAAAGAAATTAATGAGGACACAAAATGATGGAAAGACATTCCACGTTTGTGGATTGGAAGAATTAATGTGAAAATGTCCATACTGCCCAAAGCAATGTACAAATTCAGTGCAGTTTCCACCGAAATACCAATGACTTTCTTCACAGAATTAGAAAAAACAATCCTAACATTCATATGGAACAAAAAAAGACACCAGTAGATAAAGCAATCCTGAGAAAAAAAAATAAAGCTGGAGGCATAACACTACCCAACTTCAAATTATATTACAAAGTTATTGTAACCAAAACAGCATGGTGCTGGCATAAAAAACAGACTCTTGAGTCAATGGAACAGAATAGAAAACCCGGGAATCAACCCACATAGTTAGAGCCAACTGATCTTTGACAAAGGCATCAAGAACATAGATTGGGGAAAGGACAGCCTCTTCAATAAGTCATGCTGGGAAAACTGAATATCTGTATTTAGAAGGATGAAATTAGACCCATACCTCTCACCGTACATATACCAGAATCAACTCAAAATGGATTAAAGACTTAAATATAAGATATGAAACTATAAACCTCCTAGAAGGAAACATAAGGAAAACACTTCAGGAAGTAGGAATGGTCAAAGACTTTACAAATAAGACCCCAAAAGCATAGGCAACAAAAGAAAAAGTAAACAAATGTGATTGTATCAAACTAAAAAGCTTCTGCACAGCAAAGGAAACAATCAACAGAGTAAAAAGACAACCTACAGAGTGGGAGAAAATATTTGCAAATTATGTGTCTGACAAGGGATTAATATCCAGAATATACAAGGAACTCAAACAACTAAACAGTAAAAAAAAATCTGATTTAAAAATGGGCAAAGGAGCCAAATAGACATTTCTCAAAGGAAGACATACAAATGGCCAGTAGGTACATGAAAAAATGCTTAACATCACTAATTGTCAGGGAAATGCAAATCAAAGCCACATTATCATCTCACCCCAGTTAGACTGGCTATTATCAAAAAGACAGAATGACAAATACTGGTGAGGATGTGGGGGAAGGGGACCCTTTTACACTGTTGGTAAGACTGTAAATTAGTACAGCCTTTATGGAAAACAGTATGAAAGTTTCTCAAACAACTACAGATAGAGCTACCATATGATCCAGCAATCCCACTACTGGGTATATACCCAAGGGAATGGAAATCATCCTGTCGAAGGGAAACCTGCACTCCCATGTTTATTGCAGCTCTATTTACAGTAGCCAAGATATGGAACCAATCTAAGTGTCCATCTACGGATGACTGGATAAAGAAAATGTGGTATATACACACAATGGAATACTACTCAGCCATAAAAAAAAGAGTGAAATTCTGCCATTTGCAGCAACATGGATGAACTTGGAGAAAATTATGTTAAGTGAAATAAGCCAGGCACAGAAAAAGAAAATACCACATCCTCATTCATAAGTGGGAGCTAAGGAAGAGAGAGAAAGAAAACAAAAGTATGTTGAACTTTCAGAAATAGAGAATAGAACTATGGTTATTACAGGAGGGATATGGGGATGAAGGTTAGGGAAAAATTAATGTTTTTTTAATGACACAAAGAATTAATAGTTTTGTAATCACAAATATGCCAGCCATCCTGATTTGATCATCATATTGTATACAAATACTGATAGTCCACTCTGAACCCCACAAATATATATAGTGGTTTCAATAAAAAAAATTTCACTAATTTCTCTTACACTATACACTGCAATAATATTAGTATATGCTACCATCATCTCCCAGTAGTACTAGCCTACTAACTTGCTGCCATCCTTGATCCCTTACACTGACATTTCCACACAGCAGCCTCATGCTTTCTTAAAACGTAAATCATGTCATGTAATTCCTCTGTTCAAAACCCTCCAGTGACTTTCCATCACACCCAAAACCAAACCTCAGTCCTTGCCATGGTTAAAAAGCCATATGTAATATGGACGTAGCCTACCTCCCTCTCCAGCCTCTTTTCCTACCACTCCCCACTTTTCTCAGTGTGGCAAATTTCAAGAGATTTCAGAGAATTTGTATCACCTAGATTTGATGCTCTGGGCACAGTACAATTAAGTTAGAAATTAATAACTAGATAATGTACAAAACATTCATTTGAAAACATAAAGACATTTCTAAGTAGCTTACAGGCTGAAGAAGAAATCTTAAGTAAAATTAGAAAATAATTTAGGACTGAATTATAATGGAAATACTCTATTTCCAATTTTGTGGCATGTGACACATTGATAGAGCAAAATTTATATTGTGTTATATTTAAAATGGAGAAAGGCTGAAAATAAGCTAAATATCTAGCTTAAAAGTAGAAAGAATAAACTGAAAATAGAAAGCAAAAAATAATAGATAGAGCAGAATTCAATGAAATCAAAACAAAAATTCAATAGGATTTTTAAAAGTCAAAATTTTGTTCTTTATAAAGACTAACAAATCTACAGCAAGACTGTTCCAAAAAAAAAAGGATGGGGGAAAGACATAATATAGATGCAGAGATTAAAAAGATAAGAAAATCCAAATAATTTTATGACAAAATATTTGAAAACTTAGGAGAGATGGACAATCTCTGGAAAAACAACTTACTGAAACTGAATCTAGAAAAATCTATTGGTAGAATGTAATGTGAATGGTATCCCTATAATTTAAAATCTTTCCACTAGGAAAAGACTGGACTAAAATGGTTTTACAAATGAGATGTACCAGCCATTCAAGAAAACTGATTATGACCTTACACAAAATGTTGTTAGATAACTGAAAAAGTGGGAACACTTTTTCTGTCTCTCTGAGAACCACATAACCGTGATACCTAAAGTAGACAAGAACACTACAAGAAAGGTAAATGGTAGGTCAGCCTTACTCATGAACACAGATGCACAAATCCTAAACAAAAATATTAGCAAGCCAAACTCAGCAGAATATTTAAAAACAAACAGGAATTGAAGCAGATTTTTAAAAAATTAATTCATGTAATTCAACAGTAAACAAAATAAAGGAGAAAATAGCCCAAATATCCAAATATATTAGTAATTCTATTAAATGAAAATTATGAAAATATTCCATTTAAAAGACAGTATCAGATTGGAAAAAAAAATAAAATCCAACTACACACTACTTGCAGGAGAAATATCGAAAATATAAGCATATTAGTAAGCCTTAAAGTAAAAGGATAGAAAAAGATAGACCATGCAAAAACCAAAAGAAAGCCAGTATAGCTGTGTTAATATCAGGTAAAATGTACTTTAAGGCAAAAGGTCTTACTAGAAATGAAGGTCACTTTACAGTAGAGCTTCACAGTGATTAATGGTTCAATTCACCAGAAAAATAAACACATTAAATCTGAGGCCTGATAAAGCCTCAATGTACATAAAGAAAAATTGACCAAAGAAATGGGAAAACCCGCAGTCATAACAGGCAATCTTAACAAATCTTAGTAATAGAAAATAAACCATGCTCAGAACGGAGAACTAAATATTATAAAAAATACCAGTTTTCTCCAAATTTATGTAAATTCAGTGCACTGCTAGACAAATCACAATTCTTTTGTGGAACTTGACAAGATCATTCACAAAATTATGTGAAAGAAAAAAGGTCTGAGAAAAGCCAAACATTCCTGATGAAAAACAAGAAATACCAAGTGCTTTCTCTACAGATACAAGTAATTAAGACAGTGTGCTATTGGCATAGAGACAAACAGACCAATGGAATGGAATGTAGAGCCTATATTCCTCACACATATGGAAACTAATGTCTCACACGAATATAAATTCTTTATGGGTTAAGGATTTAAGTATGAAAGACAGATTTAAAGCAATAATGATGATGATGTTGACTAACACTTGCTGAATGCTTACTACTTAACCAGGCATTGTACTGACCACTGTATAGATAATGATGCAGTTATCACACAAAGATATGAGGTAGTATCGTTATTCTTTACAGATGAGAAAACTAAATCAGAGAGGCAACAGCTCAAGATCATAATCACAAGTGAATGATCGGTCTGGCTTTAAAGTCCATGCTCTATCAGTGTCCTATACTACCTCAGATAATATAGGAGAATATCTTCTTGATATTAGAAAGGAGGAGGATTTCTCAAGACACAAAAAACCATTTTTTTAAATTTTATCATTTCACAATGTAAACATTTTTTGTGACCATTTACCAATTTCTCCCTAACCCCCCTCCTTCTCCCCCTCCCCCTTTCCCACCTCTGGTGGCCTCAGTTCCATTCTCTCCTTTTGAAAGTTCAATGAATTATTGTGATTGTTGTATCTTCCTTCCTTTCTTGTTTTTTCTTCCAGATCCCACTTATGAGTGAGGACATGCCGTATTTCTTTCTGTACCTGGCTTATTTCACTTAACATAATTTTCTCTGAGTTCAACCGTGTTGCTGCAAATGGCAGAATTTCATTCCTTATTTTATGGCAGAGTAGTATTCTGTCATTTATATATGCCACATTTTTCTTATCCAGTTATCTATCCATTGATGGACATTTAGGTTGGTTCTAACTCTTGGCTATTATAAATAGAGCTGCAATAAACATGGGAGTGCAGGTATTCCTTCAGCATGATAATTTCCATTCCTTTGGATATACACCCAGCAGCGGGATAGCTGGATCATATGGCAGTTCTATCTGTAATTGTTTGAGGAACATCCATACTGTTTTCCATAAAGGCTGCACTAATTTACAGTCCCATCAACAGTGTAGGAGGGTTCCCCTTTTTCCTTATCCTCACCAGCATTTGTCATTCTCTGTCTTTTTGATACTGGCCAGTCTAACTGGGGTAAGGTGATATCTCTGTGTGGTTTTGATTTGCAGTTCCCTGATGCTTAGGGATGTTGAGCAGTTTTTCATGTGTCTGAATCTGGAGATTGCTTTGGGTAGTATGGACATTTTCACAGTGAACAAACAAAACCATTAAGGAAAAGATTGACATTGATATCAAGAACTTCATTTCATTAGAAGAAATCATAAAGATAAAAAACAGACTGAGAGTAAATAATTGCTACACATATGATTAAAAAAGGATTTGTATCCAGAATGTATAAGAACTCTTATGTATTAAAAACAAGACTAGTAGCCCAACCAAAAAACGGGCAAAAGCGATGAACAGGAAAAAATACAAATTAGCCCATAAATATATGAAAAGATATTTAATTTCATTTAATCAGTGAAAACCACAGAGAGGTACCATTGAAAACCTATGAGGTGGGCAGAAGTTTTAAAGTCCGATAATAGCAGTATTGAAATGATGTAGGGTGATGGAATCTCAGCACTCTGTTGATGGGATAGAAACTGGTATACTCTGAAGAACGATCTGGCAACATCCTGGTGAGGCTGAAGATGTACCAACTGTTGATTAGCACTTCTCCTCCCAGTTATATACCCCTGATATCCAAACTGGAAGAACTGCTTGCCCATGTACATCAAGAGACAGTTCTAAGAATTTCTGTAGTATTGCTTATAATAGCAAAAAGTTAGAAGCAACCTAGATATATCTGTCACTAGTAAAATGAGTAATTTCCTAATCCTAAAATGATAATGAAAATGTATTAAATTAAACTACACATATCAACTTGGATGAATATCACAAACATAAGGTTGCTCAAAGAAAGTAAGTTACAGAATACATATAAATAGGATACCATTTATAAATGTTTCAAAACAAAACATGCAAATAATGCTATATTGCTTAGAGATACATATATACTTAATGAAAATATGTAAAAGTACAGGGAGGAAGAGGGAGGTTATGAGGGGAGTTACACAAGGAGGATTTAATGCGCTGGTAATGTTTTATTTTTTAAGCCGGGTATTAGGTACCAAGTATTCCTTATATCAGGTCTTTTAAAATATTGCTTAATTTTTAAAAAGGTTGAATGGATATGGAAATTCTCTATATTTAATATTGAATAACTTATTGAAAAAAATTTGAGGACCTTTTTATTTAACTTGTTTCCTGACTGGCAGTAAATTTATCATTTAATGAGATCTCAAAATGGAAAGCGGTAACTTAAAAAGGAGTAACAATATAGTACTGGGGATGTTGATTCTTTTCTCGAAATTGAAAGCCTAAAGCCTTTTCCTTATGGTTTTACTTATGTAAACCACTGTACAGTTTGTTTTCTTTGATACTGTGTGGATAGTATAAAACCAGTTATTATAAAATGCTTTCTCTAAATTAAGGGGTATTGTTAGTAACCAATGTTAGTTTCAAACCAAAATGTAACTTGCTTACATCAAAGCATTTTAGAGGGAGTGCACATTCTATTTTTACGTAGTTGGTATGGAAAGTTATTCTTAATACATGTTTGTACGTGCATGTTTCCTCCTTCATAGGGGCTTGTATATCAGACTTTAAAACTGAATAACAATAATGCTGAATTTGTACTCTAAAGGGCTCCCTGATTTTTTATTTTACAAAGGTGCACGCCCAAAGTTGGGACGCCGACACAGTATGGAAAATATGGAACTTATGAAGTTAACACCAGAAAAGGTTGGCAGTTTTTGTTTTAAATTTTGTGAGCTGTTACAGTAAAATATTTTAGTAACTTTCAATTTATTTTTTGTATTGCATTCTCTTCTAATTTATTTAATCAATTCTCTATTGTACAATCAGATTATGTTCAATGTTTTGTATGATACATAACACTGTAATAAACATCTCTGAATTTAAACTGTAATAGTTATCCACTTCATGTATTTAGTCTCTGCATCATTCTTTAGCATGGGCCCATATAAGTTATGAAAAAGAACTTTCCTCAAACAGTACATGCAGTCTGTAAACTTTCTCACTAATACTTTATGACAGGACCAGCTGGTAGTAACTTTTAATTTAAATGAAATAGTTTAAATAAGCATTGTCCTATCTGGGTATCACTTAAAAATTTGCCTTTAAAAAGAATCAGAAAAGTACAGTGCAGAAGAAAAAAATGTATTCTGTGTACAGTATGCTGCTATCTGTTTTTTAAAAAGATTTATGCATACATATTCTTTGCAGATTCATAAAACATTTTTGGAAGAATATGTAAGAAATTTGCTAACAGTTATTTCTTCTGGGAAGAGGATTGGGTATCTGGGTTAGGCTAGAAATGTTTACTTTATATACCAATTTTAACTGTTTGAATACTTTACCATGTAAATATATTACTTTTTTTTAAATTAAAAGATTGGGAAGGTCAAAAAAGGGATAGGAAGCTTTCTTTGTTCCCAACTACAAAACACAGCAACGATATTGCCAAGATAATGAAATTTATGATCAAGAGGAGAGTAGTTTTTCTAGCTGCATTTTTGAAAAGCATTTTTTTAAAACTGACAAAGTACTGTTATAGACGTCGGGAGAAATCACCCTTGGAGACCAATATGGAAAAAAAACTTTATTGCCGGCAGCCGGGACCGCACCAGCCAATTCAGAGTGCGGCGGCGAGCCGTTTTTACTTTCGGTTTCTAAAGCTGCAAGCGGGGCAACTTGGTCTCCCAATTACTACTCTAGGAGTTATTAGCGGATGCAAGCAAGCCAGCAGTACATAAGCTAATTTTGCAGTTAGCATGGCTCCTCCCAGCCCCTCCCACATTTTTCCGCCTGGGTTTTTCCTGCCTGAGTTTTTACAAAACAGAGGGGTTATTTTAAATGGCGTGGGTCATGCTCTTAGAAAAAAGACATTACTTCAATACATTTTATTCAAGATGCATCTTCTCTAGGCCTTTTGGGGGGTGGTTTGCAGGGATGATAACAGAGAAAGGACTTCATAATTGGAAAAAGGCTTCTTTCTTCCACCTCCATTTAACTTAATTTTACATTTTAAAAATAGGCTCTCAATCTTTTGTGGTATATTTTTAAAAATACTTTTTATAAAATATGTTCATTATAGTAACCTTAGAAAATTCCAACAAGGAAACTAAAAATCATCAGTAATCCCACCTCCCAATGGTAACAACAATTAATATTTTGGCATCTATTCATCTGGCATTTTCATATGAATGTTATATCATAGATTCTATTTTATAAACATGGTAATATATCAAGAACATCTTTCCATGTCATTAAATATTATTCTGCCCTATCATACTAACTAGCATGTTTTTGAATATTGACACTTTTTGTGTGAGTAGTCTTCAAAAGACCAACACCTAATTGTTTTGGACTCATATTTTTAATTGTTTGGACTCATGATTTTTATTGCTGTTATTCACAGAGTTGTTTAAAAACTCTGTTATCTTCTGAAGGACTTGGTGATTTCCCCAAAATATCCAGCTCTTATCTTGTGAATGGTTCTCAAATATAAATCTGTTAAATCCACAAGTTTTCTTTCTTTCTTTTTTTTTTTTTTTTTAAACTTTTAAGGCAGTTTCAGTCTGCTTGCTTTTTTCTTGTAGGAACCTACTAGTAGCAGAATCAATTTGCTATCTTCTACCTCTGTAGTGGCACTAACAGTAAATTCTGTAAGAAGCTGACCAGATTCAACTCTAATTTTCTAAGAGTCAAATGGTGAAAAAGTTTTATCTCTAATTTAAAATATGTTTGTGTGGAATTAGTTCTTTGTGTTGGTACTTTTCCTCATAAGACATTGTCAAATAATTCGTTATTTCATTACTCTAAACAAAGTAAAACGTACATAAGGAAAAAGGGAGACTTCTGGTTAAGATGCCTCTCACGAAAGGCTCCAGTGGGAGGGAACTTTTGAGACTTGGATGTGTGATAATGTCTTTTTCCTACTCACATTTGATTGGTAATTTTGCTGACTATAGAATTCTTGGTTAGAAATAATTTTCCTTCATAATTTTTAAGATGTTGTTCCATTCTGTATTCTTGTTTTCAGTGTTGTTGAGAAGTCCAAATAACTATATAGGAAATATTTTTAATTTTTCACATTTCTACTTGGATTTTAGGTGCAATTTTATGTTCCCACATCATTGGCCATTTTTTCTTTCTCCAATCAAGACCACAAAATCTGCTCTAGCAAATAATTTCCCCTTATAACCTATATGTGAAAAGGAATAGCTGGCTTACTAGCTATATGTCTCATTCCCCCTGCCCCATCGTTAGCCTGGGGGCAGGGGTCATTCCAATTTGTGCTTCATGGGGGACTTCTCTAGGTTTATGAAGGTGTTCTATATTTCGATTAGGGTAGGGGTTATATGGCTTCCAACTAATTACACTTAAAATCTGTCCTTTGACTGTATGTGAATTTTACTTATGAAAAAATTTGCTTCGCCAAAACTGTTATTACATAGTACGGACCTTTAGAGTTACTTGCTAACACTTAAGATTAATGTTAAAGCTGCAGATGTCACAGAGCTATTGTATGTACTGCATATTTTTCTTTTGTACTCAATAAATTTTATTTTGAGTCTGTTATTTAGAGGTTGTCATATATACTTAAACCAGATCTAGACCTATATAAACTGGTTTTACCTATCAAGAATTTAGTATGGTATTAGTGAAAACAGTACATTTTTATCAAAAAAATTACTAGTGTTGTATAAATTTTAGATGTTAATTTTTATGGTTAAAAAAATTTCCAGTTGTAATAGATTTTTAAGCAACTAACAGTTAGAATAAAACTTAAGCTCCTTCTCTGACCATTCAAATTTATTTTTATAGGGTTTCGGCAAACTTTGTTTTCCTATTTAGGTTCTTAAAAGCCACCATTTTAATGTTTTGATAATGAAAAATCCACAGTATGAATTTGCTACAAGCTCTTGAAAATAGTCAAATGTACTTTAAAAAGGGATTTATTAAGGAGTCTAAAATTCTCAACATCCCCTCCCCAATAGTATGAGTAAAGATGTTAGGTTAACATAGGAAACCAGAGAGAGTTTTTTTAATGTCCTACTTTCCTTTTATAATTTTGTAGGTACAGAACTGGAAAAGTGAAATTCTTGCTAAACAAAAACCTCTTATTGCCAAACCTTCTGCAAAACTACTCTTTGTCAACAGACTGAAGGGGAAGAAATACAAAACTAGTTCCTCCACTAAAGTTCTCCAAGATGCCAGTAATTCAATTGACCACCGAACTCTGAATTCTCAGAGGGTATGTTTAAAATAAGTTTTTGAGTATTGTTACTCAAAGAACTTGTCCATATTCGCCTATCTTTTCTATCTTCTTCAAAGCTAGAAACAGTAATTATTACTCCATTCATAGAAAAGTTGTTCCATTGTTTTGGACAGTAATTATTTCTTTGAGTCACTATTGTTTGCAAAAATACTACCATTTATTTCACTGCAGTGTCTTCCAGTAAAACTAACCCATTTAGCTTAGAAATCAGAACAAATGAAATTTAGATGTTCAAGGATTTCTAAATACTAATTTAGAATGAAGAATGTCTGCTAGCATCAATTTCTATTAATCATATTATTGAAATTATAATAGAATTAAAAACTGTTGATGAAAAATGAGCACAGCAATCAGTTTATTAAATTTAACTTATTTAGAAATAAAAATACCATGGGTGTACTGATTAAGTATCAGGGAAATCTACTCTAGCTACCCTATATTCTGATAAAAGGATCAAAATAAGTTACAGAGAAGGTACTTCCTATTATCATATCCATTTTTCAAGCAATGAAAACCTTTGAAAAAAGTGTTAGTTTTGGTTTTTTTTTAATTAGTGATTTATGTTGGTCCTCCTGTCAGCATTCCCTTTGTATATACACCATTGTAATGTATTGTCCTTTGCCTTGATTTTTATCAGTGGTGTATTACACAGCTCTTTGAGCTATATATGACTAATAAAAGGAAAAAGTTGGGGGTACCGTAATATGTAAATGGTTCAGGAATATTTTTGTAGATCCAAAGCAGAACTGGAATTCAAGAAAGGCACACCTTTGTTTAACGTTTGGGCTCTTAACTAAGCTCACTTAGCTCAACTGAAAATGTCCATACATTTGGAGCCATACTGTGTTTTGATGTTCAGAATTTTGAATTACAGGCTTTTTTGCCTCTAGGAAAAAGTCTTTGTTGATGACTAATGCATTTGATGTATATATCATTCCCAAACTACAAATTCAACATGTTAAAAACTGTACTCTTTCGACCACTCCTATTTTCAGTTAAAGGGGTGCCGTGTACTCTGTCCCCAAGGTAGGAATGCAGGAGTCATTCTAGATTCCCTCTCCTTCACTAATCACATCGAATCACTACGTCCTTTAGATCTGCCCTACCTCCCCACTTAAAAAAAAAAATCTCTGCTACCATGTCTTAGTCTACTACTTAATCTCTTACCAGACTTTTGGCACAGACACCTGAACTGATCTCCCTGCTTTCATTACCATTCCTCCAATCCATTTCAGGGGCCAGTTTCTACACAGAACTTCTCAAAATGGACTCTATTTGTCATTGCTCCTCTTAATTTCACAGAGGGTAAAGTCTAACTTGTTAGTGCTGCATTCAGAGGCCCTTACTTTGGCTGCTGCTTCCCTCCTCTCCACCCACCCTGCCCTTCAGTTCATTATCCCCTGAATACTACAGACCTTTGGGATTTCATATTAATCGGTATGAAACATCTCTAACCTGCAAATGCCTTTTCATTCTTAAGGAACCAACACAAATACATGCTATAAAATTTTCCCTATTTTTACTAAGAATTAGTTACTCCCTCTTTAGGCCCATAACATTTTATAGATATGGGCCTCTATTATAATACTTTAACATTATGAAAAAATTTTTAAATTACATGTATTAAATATTGCATTCCTCTTTTCAGTTTTGAATACTTCCAAATAAAGTATGACAGGTTCCCTGCACACACAAATATTCATTTATTTAAAGTTCATATTTTGTCAGGATCTTCAAATCTTCAAGTATAATAAAACAAACTTGCAAATCACTATGCTAGGAAAATACACTTGCTTTCTCACTTAGTTTAACAGTTCTTATGAAGGTTAG
Organism: Cynocephalus volans; assembly: GCF_027409185.1. NCBI lineage: Eukaryota > Metazoa > Chordata > Mammalia > Dermoptera > Cynocephalidae > Cynocephalus > Cynocephalus volans. The sequence goes on from NC_084467.1 coordinate 96,120,579, forward strand.
TTTATTTAAATTCTGTTGTTATAGAATCTTGGTACTGAACTTTCAGCCTGAGGTACATGCCTGTATCACTAATATTTGCACAATTCATTAAGTATCTGTACCAGTTCTGCTAAGTCTGAGATATGTTTCTTTAGCTTTAGAAATACAGGAATTAAAAACTAAAATAACTAGAAATTCTTTTTGTTAAGTTGGATTGAAATGATAGCATTTGATTGCCAATATTGCCATCTTGTATTCTTTTTGAAAACGGTCAATTTTTATTTTTAATCTTTATTCTTTACCTTTAATATTTGAGTGTATCATGATGTTGTTCATTGATGATCTAAGCATAATGCTGGAATATTTAAGTGTACCAGATTTTCTCTCAATATTTTAGAAAATCAGTGCAGATACTATTGGAGATGAAGGATTCTTTGACCTATTAAGCCGATTTCAAAGCAATAGGATGGATGATCAAAGGTGCTGCTTACAAGAAAAGAATTGCCATACAGCATCAACAGCAACTTCTTCCACTCCCCCCAAAATGATGCTAAAAAGTAAGTCATTTGTGCTTCTCACCCAATTTCAATAGTTCTCATTGACATCTTCTGATTTGAGAATTTAGGCATCATAGGAGATAAAATAAATGAGCCTGAATCCAGGTATATCTGAAATGCTGGTATGTGTACCGTTCAAAATAAGGCCTTTTCGGTTCCCTTGAGGATATCTGTATTTTTAGTCCAATGTGCTTTCTACTAACTATATTATACTGCCTCCCTAGTTTCTTTGGGGTTGGTAGATGACTTTAAAAAATAAAAAGGAAAAAAATGATAGTTATACATACCTTATGATTGTATGTAAAATATAAATACTTCATATTGGATTAAAAAATAAAAGCGAAAACAAGCTGAAGAGAAACCTATGGCTAAGGCAGAAGCTAAGGCCTGCCTGAATTAAAAAGGTCTAAAATAGGTTTCTTAAATTTTCCTATTTCAGCTACCAAAAGACTTCTCGTACCATAGACCAAGACTTGCCAGCAGCACAAAACTCTAAGTCTAGTTCACTAAATGATTCCTATCCAGGGCATGGATTAAAAACACTGTCCCATTCATCCTGTTCGGAGATATGTAAGAAAAACAGTTTATTCACCTTCTGAAATCTAGCCCCTTTTCTTAGTTACATTTTGGGTGAGCATTAGACAAGGAGAAATATAGCTAAATCTGAATAACCTCCAAGTGTATCATTTGAAGTACTCTGGGGTTCATACTTCCCTCCCTGCCGATGAAACTATGCCCACCTACTCAAAAGCCCACCAGTGACACTAAAACAGGAGGGCAGGGCAGGTGTTCAGGCTGGCAAGGCAGAAAAAGAACTATGTATATAATAATTATGCTCAAATATTTTTGTACTATTTTGGCTTTTTCTGTTCATAGTGCCATCTGTTTCTGTGGTGTCCCCCAACACAGATGAGTTTTTAGATCTTCTTGCCAGCTCACAGAGCCGCCGTCTGGATGACCAAAGGGCCAGTTTCAGTAATTTACCAGGGCTTCGTCTGACACAAAACAGTCAGTCAGTACTTGGCCACCTAATGACTAATGACAACAAAGAGCCTGATGAAGACTTCTTTGACATCCTTGTAAAATGTCAAGTATGTCTGTATATATATTTTTTTCATTCTGTATATAGTTCAGATACTGTTGAGAGCATTGGCAGTATTATAATTCTCATTTGGGAAAGGCTTATTTTGTATTAAGGAGCTCTGTACTTGTCCGTCATTGAACAAAAAACTGTCAAACACCAATTATGTTCCAAGTGCTATTCTAGGCATTGGGGATCCACTTGTTTTTTTTAAAGGATCCTACATTTTAGTGAAAGAGTCAGTGAATAAGGAGAGGGAAGGAGGAAGGGAAAGAGTGTGTGGTAATGACACTTACTGTGAAGAAAGCTGAAGGAAGAATAAAGGAGTAATGGGTGACCGGGGTGGTGGTGGTTGGTGGGGGAGTGTCTGTTTCAGATAGGATGGTCAGAGAAGGCCTTTCTGGGTTGCCATTTTAACAGAGACCTGAATGAAGTGAAGCAGCCAATGTGAATATCTAGGGAAAGAGCATTCCATGCAGAGACAGTAAGTCCCCTCTTGGATATAAAAGCTTAGTAGGTTCGAGGAATGGCAAGGTGGCCAGTGTGACTAGGATGGAATGAGTATAAGGGTAAGAAGAGAGTAGTACGAAATGAGCATGAAGAAGTAATAAGGCCTAAATAATATTGTTTCTTATAGTCCATGTTGAAGTCTTACGTTCTAAGTGTGTTAGGAAGATACCAGAGGGTTCTAAAAGATCACCCTGGGTACTGATGGAAAGATGTAGAATGGCAAGGGTGTTGGTGCAGAAACCAGCTAAGAAGCAAGTGTAGTAATCCAGGGAAAAGATATTGTTGATTTGGACTAGGGTGATAGTAGTAGTAGTAAGTCAGAAAAGGAATATATTTGGGAGTTACATTTTGTTGGCAAGACCTCTTAATAAATTGGATGGAGGGTATGAGGGGAAGAGAATCAAGGAGGATTTCTACCTTTTTGGCTTGCATAACTGGGTGAATGAATGGTGCCATTTAGTGAAACGGAGAAGACTAGAGGAGAAGCAAGTTTGGGGAGGAAAAGCAAGAGTTCTGTTTTAGATATGTTAAATTTGGGATAATTAGACAATGAAGTGGAGATGTTGAGTAGGCAATTGAATATAAAATCTGGAGCCCAAGGAAGAAGTATCTTTGGGAGTCATCGGCATATAGCTTGTATGAAAGCCTTGGTAAGAAATTACCTAAAGAATAGGTAAGGATTTCAGTTACTTTACAACAGGAAGAGGTCCAAGACTAAGCCCTGGACATTCCAAAATCTACTAGACAGAGGAAGATGAGCCAGCAACAGCCAGAGAGGTGGATGGAAACCCAGAGAGTGTGGTATGGTGGAAGCCAAGTGAAGAAAGTATCTTAGGGGATGTTAAACTGTGGCAAATACTGCCAAGAAGCCAAGTAAAATAATGACTGAGCTACTAGATTTGACAACATGGAGATTATTAGTAATTTTGAAAGATACTGTTTCAGAGCCATGGTAGGAACAAAGGTGTGAATGAGTTGAGAAAACGGGAAGTGTTAAAAGGGAGATAATAAATATTGAAAACTTTCAAAAGGTTTTGCGTATAAAGGGAAGTTAAGAAATGGATCATTAGCTGGAGAGAGATATAGGAGATGTAGGGTAAAAATGGGTTTTTTCTTATTTTGGTACGTGATAATGTTGCATGTCTACAAATGGAAATGGTCAAGGAGAGAGAGCCAGTGATGCAGGGAGTACGGGATAGCTGAAGAACAAAGTTTTTGTGTAAGTGAGACGGAAAGTAGAGTAAATGTGTATAGATACGGAGATCTGAGCAGGTAGGAATTCTCTCTGGCGCCTTTATTTTCTCAGCAAAGTACAAAGTGGGGACATTGTAAATTTGAAGAGAAAGGATATGGAAAATAGTTGGCTTTGAGAAACTGAAACTAAATTGACCAAGGAAAAAGTAATATAGTACTGTGCTGAAGACACACACCTGAAGTTCATGATCATTGGAAGTAAGACCGTTCAGTGCAGTTGTGTTTTCCCCAATCATCACCAGCTGCTTGAGGAGGCAGAGGGATGGATTTAATCAAAATTGGTATTTTGCCAGGAGAATGAAATGTAGGGAAGAGAAGGGTAATTGAAGACATATGCCGGGGGAAAATTTTAATGAATCTAGGCTGTAAAGAAGGGAAGTAAGAAAATGAAAAGTATGAAAGTAAAAAGTAGCAGTGGTCCCAGCGGATTCAAGAAATACTGAAGATAATACCTAATAACAAACCATCAAAATATATGAAGCAAAAATGGACAGAATTGAAGGGAGAAATAGGCAGTTCTACAATAACAGTTGGAAATTTCAGTATCCCAGTCACAATAATGAATGGGACAACCAGACAGAAGTAAGGAAACAGAGGACTTGAACAACACAATAAACCAACTTGATCTAATGGCACATACAGAACACTGTACCCAACAAGAGCATGCATATTCTTCAGTGCACATAAGACATTTTCCAGTACAGACCATATGTTAGGCCACAAATTAAGTCTCAATAGATTTAAAAAGATAGCTAGCTACCATATAAGGTACCTTCTCTGACCACACAGTATTAAGTTAGAAGCAAAAAACAGAAGGAATAGTGGAAAATTCACAAATTTGTAGGAATTTAACAGACTCAAACAACCAATCAAAGAAGAAATCACAATGGAAACTGGAAAATACTGAGAGACTAATGAAGACAACATACTGAAACTTATGGGACATAATGAAGGCAGTGCCAAGGGGGAAATTTATATCTGTAAATGTTTCCATTAAAAAAAGAGCTCAAATCAACAGGCTAACTTTACAACTTAAGGAACTGGAAAAAGAAGAACAAACTAAACCTGATACTAGGAGAAGGAAGGAAATAATAAAAATCAGAGCAGAGATAGGTAAAATAGAGAACCGAATAACAGCAGAGAAAATCAACAAAACCAAAACTTGTTCATTGAAAACATTCATTGACAAACTGAGAAAAGACTCAAATTACTAAAATCAGAAATGAAAATGGGGCCATTACCACTGATTCTACAGAAATAAAAAGAATTATAAGAGTACTATGAATAAATGTATGCCAAGAAATTGGATAAGCTAAATGAAATGGACAAATTACTAGAAACATAAAACCTACCAAGAACAAATCGTAAAGAAACAGAAAATACACCCATAACTAGTAAGGAGATTGCATCAGTAATCAAAAACCTCCTGATTAAAAAAAAAAAAAAGCTCTAGACCTAATAGCTTTCCTAGTAAGTTTTACCAAACATTTAAATAACACCAGTCCTTCTCAAATTCTTCCAAAAAAATTGAAGAGGAAGGAATATTTCCTAACTCATCCTATGAGGCCAATATTGCCCCCATACCAAAGCTAGACACATTACAAGAAAGTACAGACTAATATCCTTTATGAATACAGATGTGAAAATCATCAAAGTAATACAAACCAAATTCAGCAACATATGAAAAGGAGTATACACCATGACCAAGTGGGATTTATTCCTGGAATGCAAGGGTAGTTCAACATATGAAAATCAATCAATGTAGTACACCACAATGATAAAATGAAAGAGAAAAAAATCCCACATAATCATCTCAATTGATGCAGAAAAAACATCTGACAAAATTTAACACCGTTTCATGATAAAAAACACTTAAAAAAAACCTAAGAACATCAGGAAACTACCACAACATAGTAAAAGCCATATATACAAAAACACAGCTAACAACATACTCAGTGGTGGAAGACTGAAAGCTTTCCTCTAAGATCAGGAACAAGACAAGAATGCACACTTTTGCCACTTCTATTCAACATAGTACTGGAAGTTATAGCCAGAGCAATAACTTGGGCAAGAAAGAAAGAAAAGGAGAAAGGAAGAAGTAAAATTATCTCTGTTCACATGTGATTTATATAGAAAACCCTGAAGATTCCAGAAAAAACTGTTAGGAATAATCAACAAATTCAGTAGCAAATACAAAATCAACACAAAAATCAGTTGTGTTTCTGTACACCAACAATGAACAACTGGAGGAGGAAAGTAAAAAAACAATTCCATTTAAAATAGCATCAAAAAGAATAAAATATTTAGGAGGTAAGCAAACTTTTTCTGTAAAAAGCCAGATAGAAAATATTTTAAGGCTTTGCAGGCCATTAGGTCTGTTGCAACTGTTCAACTCTGCTGTTGTAGCAGGAAAGCTGCCATATAGAGCGTGCACAAACAAATGTTTGGGTGGTGAAATGATAAAATTTTATTTACAGAAGCAGGCATTTAGTTATAGTTTGCCATCCCTTTGCCTAAGAAAATACTTTTTAAAGTAGTGCTGCAGGATTTCTGTATATAACATATTTCTAAAGATTTGGTAAGTTATATTGTTGATACTTATTATGGTAAGATTATAACCTTGAACTGTCATACTTGAACATAGTTGATCTTGTATTTTAATTCATCCCAGATAATTCTTTCTGACCATTTCTAACTAAAATATTATGACAGAATAGTACACTTACGTACTATTGTATTAAAAAAAACATTTAAGCCCATATAGCTATAGATATACTTTTATATTTTGATTGTATAAGTCAGTTCAAAGAAAAAGTTTTGCTAGGTTTCAGGTCTAAAGATTAAGTAAAAGAGGCAAAAAAAGAAATGTTTACAGCTACATTTTTTTGTTGCCCAACAGACATATTAACATGGTATTTTCCTTCCCTGCAGTATTTTTGTTTTAATCTCTTTCTCAAATTTTTAGGGATCCAGATTAGATGATCAAAGATGTGCTCCACCCCCTGTTGCCACAAAGGGTCCAACAGTACCAGATGAAGACTTTTTTAGCCTTATTTTACGGTCTCAGGCGAAAAGAATGGATGAACAGAGAGTTCTTTTACAGAGAGATGAAAACAGAGACACTGAATTTGGACTAAAGGACCTTTTACAAAGTAATGCTTTGTTGGAATTTAAAAATTCAGGAAAAAAATCAGTAAACCACTAGTTACTGTGGAAATTTTTTTTAAGAAAAGACCTTATTTCCTTTCAGAACACTGCAGGGAAAATCTATTACTTTTTTTCTTAAAGGGAGAATTTATAGCACTGTAATACAACTTAAAATGTTTTTAGACTGATGTAAATATTTAGCCTCCAATAGTGTAGTATTAAGGAATTAATTCCTCTGGACATTCACTTATTTCAAGGTGGAGGTGTCCTATAAGGTGCTTCATCAATTTTCTGTAATTATTGCTTGGGACTGTGTTCTTTGGTAACTTTTTAAGATTCCTTTACCTAGTGTTTGTAAAATAGGAAGTTAAATGAATCCTAGAGTTTAATCTTCTTGATCAGTTTCAAAAATCTTAATTGACTATGGCATTTTTTTAAATACTTAACCATGGATATAGTGGTAAATTATGTTCTTTACTAAAAATAATGTACTTGACCAATTTTTAAAAAAGTTATATAAAAGTCATTTTTTAAAAATCTAGATTTTTTTCTCTAAGAAAATCTATTTTCAGTATATTTTTCGGCCAAAGCCAGTATAAAAGAAACTCTTAACAAATAAACTTCATTTAGCATGCTTTGGTTTGTTAAAAAAAAAAAAAAATATGGTTTAAAATAGTCTCATTTGTTCATAATACTGCTGTGAAACAAATTTATAGGACCTAATGTATTAAAAAAAACAAAAAACAAAACACCCATGTGGTTATGTCAAGAACCTAGGCCACGTAAATAGAAAACAAAAACTCACAAAAATTAAGTATGAAAGACATCAATTAGGACCTCAGCTATCATCAAGCCTAGCCCCCCTTATTCCCACAAAAGGAAACGTAAAAGGAGATAAAGTGTAGCAAAAAAAAGACAAGAAAAATGGGACAGAGCAGGTCCTGGACTAAGTATGGCTGAATTGCAGAATGCAAATGCCCACACCAGGAACAAATTGGCAGCTCATTCATCTCTGGTTGCTTCTGATTCTGCACAGCTGGGATGGGATCTGGGCCTCTGTTCTTCAAAAAGTCATTCAGGTGATTTTGATGGACAGTGAGAACTACTTCTCTAAACGGCCAATGTTGAAAAAAAGTTACACAGAGTCTGGAATTATATGAAGTGCTCAGCCAAAAAAAAAAAAAATTATTCTTGGTTCTAAGATCAGACAAATTTTGTCAAAACTACTAAGTTAAAACCTGGGTTACATTATGTTTCATATATATTACATATAAATTATGATGCTCTGGATAGCATAATTTTAAAAACTGCACATAAGTTTCATGGGGCTTTATCTTATAAGAATATTCAATAAGCAAAGAGAGCATACCAAACCACAATAATGTGTAAAAATAAATGTTTATTTTGTGTATACAGTGGTTCTTAGACCCTGTAAACATTCAACATTATCTATTCCATTTAAAAACTGCTTTTAACATCTACCCATTCTGATTTTCCTAAAAGATTCTCACTATAAGCTTTACTTTTAATGACAAATATTGACCAATCAATAAACAAGCTTTATCTCTTTTCTGATAATAAACTGGCTTTGATATGTTCAATTTGCTTTAATAGTCTTCCCTGAATTGCTGTCATCATTTAACAGCAGTAGCATGTTGCCTTGCTAGCTGTCAAAGTAGACCTCATCCCCAAATGCATATCTGTAATGAAAGAATACAAAGATGAAATCTTATTTATATATTTTTTAAAGGATTAATTTTTGGATCTATTAAAAGCAGTCAGGAGTTGCAAGCAGCATTAACTCTATTCTCACAATTACAACCTATCACTTGAGGCATTCTTCTCTTAAGAATCAGACCATATAGCTCAGAGGTCCCACTTTGGGACCATATTCACCAATCAGTGTGAATGGGTCTAGTCCCCAGAGAGGACTACCTTATATGCACAAATGCACAGTTTAGATGTTCACAAATCTAAACTGCAAACATCCTTTCATTAATTCATGCCTGCTTTGTTATAAATCTTAATATAAAATCCTTTTGTATTTCTTGAAAAAAATGATTACCTTTCTCATGAAATCCTGAAGATGTTTGCAATTAGAAAATTAACATGTAGGGCCAGCCCCGTGGCTCACTCGAGAGAGTGCTGCGCTGGGAGCGCCGAGGCTGCAGGTTCAGATCCTATATAGGGATGGCCGGTGCACTCACTGGCTGAGCGCGGTGCCGGCGACACCACGCCAAGGGTTACGATCCCCTTACCAGTCACACACAGACAAAAAAAATTAACATGTAAAATTAAATTGTTACAGGCACCTAAGTAACATTTCTGGGAGCCAAAAATGGGTATTCTGCATTTCATGTAAAAAATATCAAAAAGCAACTGCTTTGAATGTCTTTTTTTCTGTAACAAATGCCTGCATGAAAATTAAGATTTTTATTCCCAACTGGCATAATTAGTAAGCAGCTGAACATAACTTCTAGGGTGAATATGGTTAAAACAAGACACCTGAATGTATGTGAGCTCTGCTAGCTAGGGACATGTGCAAAACTTATAAATTGCTGTTTTAAAAAGTTTAAAATAAATGCTTTTTAAAATCAGAAAAACTAATTTTTTTTGTGTGTGTGGCAGCTCAGCTGGCCAGTAGGAGGATCTGAACCCTTGACCATAGTGTTACAACATCACGCTCTAACCAACTGAACTAACTGGCCAGCCCAGAAAAACTAATTTTAAAATGTTGACTGATGACCTGTTTGCAGTTAAGGAAAACCCTCTGCCCTGTTTTCCTTATCATGGTATTCTTCTCTATGTACAGATCTCTAAAACTTAGACCTTCATGTGGCTGAGACAACATGGTTTGCTATAATATAAATAAGATATGATAATATCTAATATTCTCTGCTGCTAGGATTCTGAGCAACAAGGAAAACAGGTCTTATTACAAAGCCTGTGTGCGTCATTTGGTGGGGAAAGAATAAAGCCATTCTCAAAGACTGTTGACTATGTAAAACTGAGATTACCAATATAGCAAGCTATATTATTTAAATTCCCCTGGCAATCTTTAGTTCTATCTAGCTAAGCATATATTAAAAGAAGTGGGCTCACCAGTTAGCTCAGTTGGTTAGAATGCCACCTTGTAACACCAAAGGGTTTGGACACCCATACTGTCCAGCCGCCCCTCTCCATCCAGCCCCCCCCACCCCCTCCCCCCGCCAAAAAAGGGAAGTGACAAGGAAGAAGCCCAGTTAATAGTTGCAGGAGGAATGAAACTAGAAAGCCACATTGATCTGTGGGTGGCCTACAAAGAGACAAATTGAGGTGTCAGTTGGACTGATGCTGGTAATGCATACTCCATGGCTGCATCAAGAGGCTAAAGTGCATAAGAGGGTAAGCTTAACTATAGTGTACTCTCTTAAAAATAGTTTTTCAGTACCTATCACATTAGAAACACTTTGAATCCAACCCAGAACTAAAATTATTCTGTTAACTAAAGTAGGTATTATAGAACTTCCACTAGGCAACACTTTGGCTAGTTGGTTCCTATAAATGCCTGTAAACAATAACATTTCTTTTTCAGTGTCCCGTGATTCAAACTGGCCTCCTCAACTATCCAGAATCAGTGATGCTTGCCAAACATTCATCTTAAAATGTAAATTCTGAGACTATTCCAAAGTTAACACTTCAAAACTTTATGGGATGTATATATCAAAGAGAAGATGATGAAATTAAACGGAAGCTTTCATATATACACGTTTGTTAATTCTGATTGTCAGTAAATTATTAATGTTTAAGTTGGCACCTTTGTAGTAAATATCAGAATATTTGTAGTGAAGAATGAATAGAGTTAAGAGTACACTTTTAAAAACCCAAAGAAGATTTTAGAGCTGTCACCCATGTTGTGTTCCTCTAGCCACATGGGCTGCCAACTGGATCCTTTCCACATGCACCGGCTACAGTTCTTGCTGGGCTGTACATGCTGCCTTCCTCTGGGCTGCCTTTAGCTTCCATCATGAGCTGGGCCTTTTCTACTGCAGGTGAACCTTCTGTATTCTCTGATATCTCCTGGCCAGAGACACTCTTAGCAGACTGGCTGTTTTCAGCACTGCTTTCTGTCAATGTGCTTTCTCCTGGGATTCCACCAATCTCTTTAGGTTTTGTATCCAAAACAGGTGATTTATGCTATGAAGTACAGAATTACATTTTGTTTTAATTATGTAATTAACATACTGTGAGGTTTAGTAATCAAACATATCTAACAAGTTCCTACCCAAATCTGTTGTAGTGAGCTCCAACCTCTTTCAAATCCTGGTTCCAGCACTGGAGTATAATTATATGTTATTAAGCTTCACAGAACTGTACATGGAGGAGTGGGGACACTTAAGATATACTAGGTGCTTTAGTGACCCAGCTTAGATGGGGTGAAGAGGATTGGTGACCAGTATTGCTAACTCCTTATCTGGTGAGAATAATTTATTTAATAAATATTTATTGAGCATATATATTAAGTTCTAGGTGCTGGGGATACATCAGGTACAAAAAAACTGCTCTTATTGGAACTTACATTTAGGTAGGGGAGAGAATCAGGCAACAAACAAATTTTCCGTTGAATTAAGGGCTATGTAGAAAATGCAAAGATATGAGATGAGAGCTGAAAGTGGGGTGGGGTAGGGTGGTAGGGTCAGCTTGCAGTTTAAATTAGGGTGGTCTGAAAAAGTGATGAGTAAAGGCCTGAAGGAAGGGACAATATGATATATGGGTAAATAGCATTCTAGATAGAGTGAACAGCAGGTACAAAGACTCTGAATTCAAGGAACAGTCAGGGCCCCTGTGGCTGAGTAGTGAGTGTGGAGGGGGAGCTGATGACAAGTGAGGTAGTAGATGTGGGGTAGGGACAGACCAAGGAGGGGGCCACTGTGATAACGGGCTTTCCCTTCAGTGATACGGGAAGACACTGGAGGATTTTTGAGATGAGTGACAGATAATCATTAGTTATAAAAGCTGGAAGGAGCACCTTATGGTTTTCTAATGTAGATATGTTTATTATTATAAGGAACTCTATAGGGGAAGGGATTCTTAATTTCCTAGATTCTACTGCGCTCATAATTATTTATCAAAGGTTTATGATTGTAACCTAAACTTTGCAAATGACAATACAAATTCCTCTCTCAAACAGAAATAGAAATGTCCCTTTAAATGACCAATAATGGTTTAAAAAAAAAAAAGTCCTCACCATTCTGCAGGTAAAAAGTATAGTCTAGCAAGTCCATGATATGAAAGATTTAGAAAGGCAAAGTTTTCAATCTCTCCCCAGCCCACTCTTCCATCCAACTAAGCCTAAAGGTCTCTGAAGTCCTCTACTGCCAGCTCCCTAGGGCTCTGGGTCTTCAGTGAGGCCTTCTCTCTGATCTCTTCAAAGGCAGAAACTTCAGATATGCTCACTTATCAACTTCCTATGAAACCCCATATGAATTACCACTGTTCTAACAAACTACTGTAAATAGTGTTTCACATAAAAATTAAATTTCATTTTATTTCCTTTGAGGAAGTTGGACTAACTTTTGATCAGAAAGGGAAAGAAAGTGACTAATTATATCATTGTTATATAATCATATATTATTATATAATTAACAGAGCAAGGTAAAAGTTAGAGTAAAAACACTGAATCAAAACCTACATAGGAAGCATTTAGGCCTAGTATGAAGGGACAGCAAAATAAACAGCTGCTGACTTACACTGAGTACCACCTTGGATTGCTCTTGTGCTGCTTCGTCTGGTAAATCAAATGCCCGGAGCACTTCAGGCCTCTTGCTGCCAGTCTGAAATCTCAAGTCTTTCTCTCTCAAAACATCTCTTTTACCCTCATAAATTTTGTCGTAAGGGCCTTGCTCAGTTTGGCGCCTATAATAGAAATCTGCATCACCTGCTCCACCATGGGGTGTATAATCAATTTCCTTTCGCCATCTTCCATCTCCTGGCTGAAGTGCCTGGGGAGGTTCTCTCTCAGGACCACCTAAATGTCTCAGCACATTAACTGATTTTCCAGCACCATAGCAGAAACTCTAAAAGGAAAATAAATACATTTTCCTGAGGACTTAATGGCTGATTTATAATGAAGTTAGGTGTTTCATTCAGGGTGCTGACAAAATTATATAATTTAACTTACTTGTGGCATTTATAGACATAAACATGTTAATTTCACTGTTTTCATTAGAGACATCTTTAGAGTAATACAGGTCCAGAGTGGCCAATAAAACTTAATAAATCACTCAGTATTAAGTAGACATTTCAATCAGCTAGACACCTTTTGACTGAATTATAACAACAGTAGTTAGGCTGAAGCCTAGAAATTTTTTTTTTTTTAATTTTATTATGTCGATATACATTGTGGTTGATTATTGTTGCCCATCACCAAAACCTGCCTGCCTCCCTCCTCCCTCCCCCCTCCCCCCCAACAATGTCCTTTCTGTTTGCTAAAAATATGGAACGCTTCACGAATTTGCGAGTCATCCTTGCGCAGGGGCCACGCTAATCTTCTCTGTATCGTTCCAATTTTTAGTATATGTTCTGCCGAAGCGAGCACTGAAGCCTAGAAATTTAAATTAGAAGGTTCTAGTTGTCTGATAATTGCTCATGTTTCTATATTCATGCCCATGATATAAGGTAAATGCTTAAAATTATTTAAAAGTTATACATCATTCTGTAAACATTCTCCTGTAGGATTTTTACAAATACAAACTTGACTTAAGCTACAGCTAAAATTCAAAAGGTTTTGATTCACATTCCATGGGAAAAACTAGGCAGCAGTTATCAGTGTGGCCCAGGGACCTCAGGGGATTCCTAAGACTTGGATCTGTGAGAGCAAAACTTTTCATAATACAAAGACATTGTCTTTTTTATTGTCCTCTTGTGAGTGTACAGTGGAGTCTTCCAGAGGCTAGAGTGACATCCGTACTCTGACAGTTCATGGGATGTGTGCTTGTGTATACTGAATTCGTATTTTTAAAATTTCTCAGTTTTAATTCCTAATATGGTAAATAGAACCCCCATAAACAAGAGCTCTTTGGGGTCTTTTATTATTAAGAATGCAAAAGGGTCCTGAAAACAAAAAGTTTAAAAATGTCTGTACTAGAGATACACTATTCTTTGAAGACAAAAGCAGCAAAAGTCAAAGAGCATAAATTTTCTTAGGGAGCAGATGAAGCAAAAACATAATGGGGCTTTTGCTTATTTCAGTTTCAGAGACTGAAATACTACAAAATTAATGTCACCTAACAAAATCACACCTCTAAACCACTGAATCCTGTAATCACAAGCCAAAAAACAAAACCAAAAAAGGAACAATTTCAAAGTGAATAGAGCATAGCAAATTTTGAATGCTTAGGGAGGAGAATCTCCCATAGCATATCTGAGTTCTTTACTTTTGTTTTCTGTGACAACTGCTTTATTTGGGTAATGGCTGAAAATCAGCAACGAAAAGCTGAACAGACCATGGATGAATGGCAAGTAATATTCCTTCTTAATAAATGTCCACTCTGGATCCCCCTCTCAGTACACCCACCTTTTTCCACATCCCTTTCTGATTCTGTTAAACCCAATGCTCTTCCCTTCACAGTGCTGCAAAAACTCAGACTGCAATAAGGCCCCTTCCTCAAAGCAGGAGTAATCAACTGATTACTGTGCATTATTATACTCCCTGTGCATTATTTCACCAAGTTTAAAGAACAAATGTAAAAAGGTTATTATTCCAAATCTCTACTATGACATCTGCAATCAAACTAGAGAACCACTTCCTTGATTAGAAGAATATACGTGTAAGTATAAATAAGTCTGTATCACTTAAAAATCACCTTCTCATACTATCAAGTCAAGCATGACTTAGCCTGATTTACAATATCAAAGCAGCTTAGTAATCTTAGAATTTTCTTTTTTCTGTAAATCCTGCTAAACAGCAAGAGTGCTAATATACTAACCAGGACAGCTAATGCGAAAATTATCAGCACTGGAATATGAAGTAACACTGGAATCTCTTTCATTAGTGCTTTAATAAATTCACCGGTTCCTTTTCCAATGTGCTTCAATGGCTCTGTTACAAAGTTGGTGAATGTAACTGCCAGTGCCTTAAAACAAAAGATAAAAGCAACTTAATTTTTTCCGCAAAGGAATGTGGCACACAGAGTAAGTCAAAATTCACTGTGTACTGAGGCTGAAATTGTTACTTAAATTAAATGTTGTTACATGCCACTTTTAATGTAAAAATCACTGTAATAGAAATATTTTTTCTAGGACAAAGGTTTTATTTTTAGCAAAAACACTAAACTTTTTATAAATACAAGGGGTTTTTGACTTACTTTGTATAGGCAATGTTTAAAAATACATTCTATACCTTTGTTGGTGGGACCAACCAAATAGGGTTGACTAATAAGAGCTCATAGTATTTTTGGCATGGGTCATCCTTATAGGTCCATGAACTTCTGAACCATTCTATTTAAAGAAACAAACAGACAAAACACTGAATCACTGAAAAAAAAAAAAAAAAAAAAGGTTGCATTTCATTCCCAAATAAGATAATATTTTGGTTTTGACCCTCCTTGACCATCCACCAATTTTAAATTGTTCTAAATTTTAAATAGACTCCCTATAATGTTGATTTTTAAAATGTTTATCTGCTGTCCAAAATCATGTTTATTTTAAAAATCCATTCAAAGTATACAAGTCTTATACAGATTAAAAAATTATATTTTATAAAAATTTCTAAAAGGTACATAATTAAAAGCAGTTTTTTACACACACAAATGAATACAAGTAAAACTGGGAAAATCTGAATAAGATTGGTGGATTGTACCAAAGTCAGTTTCTTGCCCTGATATTGTACTATTCTAGTATTATATTATTGCATGTTACCATGGGGGAAAATGGGAAAAGGGTACACAGGTTCTCTCTATATTATTTCTAACAACTCCCTGTGAATCTACAATTATCTCAATAAAATTTCAATTGAAAAAGTCAATTCTTTACTGATTTTGCAAAATAAAGTAGAACAATAGTTCTCCCAAGTTTTCTAAATAAGGCTTTATATGTATTTGGAAACTAGCCTGAGCTACAGGAGGTGTTTTATTGTCCCCTGAAGCCAGGAGGCAAAGCTAAATTGGGTTAGTTCCCACAACTTTTTAAAAAAACATTAATTTTGGAACCCATTTGTAGAATCTACTGAGATTCTATTCCGCGTCACTTGCATTTATAAAGTGCCTCTGAACGTTAAACCATTTCCACTGCTAGGTATACACAACTAAAGGTAGTCAACATTAGTGAGAATATTTATAAAATCTGTAAGAACAAAAAACAAAATAATTTTTCTCTTAGTTAAAAAAATACAGTAAAGCTACAGCATAAGATTTCATAAGTCAATAGAAGAAGATTAAATCTAAGATGGATATTAATTCATATATACATCCACTCACTTCTTTAAATAAACTTCTTCTGAGAACCTAGAATGTGCTAGACACTGTGCTAAGGACTAGGTGAACAAAAGCAAGCACAGGATCCTTCACATTCTAATGGAGGAAGACAGAAAATATCAGAGCCAACATGTACACAATTTTTATTCTTCTCCTCCTTCCCTGTGACTTTACATGAACACAAAAAATCACTGGTTTTAAACCTATACTCTTCTTGTATGTTTTTATGACAGTAAAGATTCAGTCGTGGAAAGTCTCCTCTAGAATTTTATCATTTTCTTTGTAATTACTAATATGTTCTATCGTTCTCAGAAATTCTATTCAAAATAAGGCACGTGAACAAATGCCTTACCCCAGATACTTCCAGTCCAATCCATCTTTTCAACACACACATTGTTTAATGGCTCCATCTTGGCAACTTCAGCCTGATGCTGTGCAAAAGCGAGCTGACCAAAAACAAAAGGGAACCATGAAAGGCTAATACTGAAGGTTGTGCCTAACATCCAAAAAACCTTAGTTCAAAGTATGTCTTTACCATTCATCTACACGACTATTTAAAATTTTTAATAGAAAAAATACATATTAGTACTAAAGAGTAGCTGTTTTCAGCTTATAGAAAAGCATGGTCATAATGCAACAAGTAAGCATAAGGAATGAACTACAACTGCCTTCTTTGTAAGTAATTATGATGAAGAAGGAAACCTTTTTTACTAAAAATTTCTTTTAAAAAATTAGCTCAAATATAGTTCATATCATGCATGAAAATATAGCTATACAAATTAAATGACTTCCATTTTATGATAAAATGGTATTTTGTTCTGGATGGTTTTCAGCACAAATGACTAATGTAAAGATAATATATCTTTTATAAATCAAATCCCCAGGGAAAATCACTGAGGTGGCAATATTCTACCAAACAACCTTCCTTCCACATAGAACCTAGCTATTAATTTGTAAATAATTAGTTCTAGAAGCTAAAGAACTTAGAGCAAAAGGTTAAGGAAATATCACAATGATTTAATCAGATGAATTCATTGAAAATACTTGGCAACTTGACTCACCCTGATAGAAAGATCTAAAATTTTCCTTCGATGACTATGCTATCTTAACAGGAATGGTAGTGGTCCTTTCAAATTTCTCTATACAGTATAATCCCAACTTTGAAAGAAAATTAAAATTTGGAAAAAAGATTGGAAAGAAATACTTCAAAATATTGACAATTATCTCTAGGTGATAAAATTATAGGTGCTTTTTAAAAATTAATTTCTCTGTATTTTTCAGTTTTTTCTAAATTCTCTACCAGAAACATACCACTTTTATAATCAGAAAATAACCTGATTTTTAAAAAATAATATTTTGCTATTACTTTTAGCAAAGAATAAAAGAACATACCCCAAAATACATACATAAGAATTTTTAAAATGTGTCTACCTGGCTCTATTCTGACTTAGCTGTCCAGATGCTACCAACAGTAACTGGGTTATGAAAATTAGGACTGCACTTTTTTCCCACTAACTGGTCAAGGACCCAAAAAAACCACATACAGCTGAGAAATGCCAATTTAATTCCTTCCCACCGTGCACCAACTCCAATCACTACCTCTAACCCACATCTGCGGGAAGATTGCTCTAAATGGATTATAGTCTTCTTTTATTATGAATTAACATTAAAAAAAAATTAAAACCCTCCACCTATTTAATACCTTATATAAATACATCCAATTCCATCCCAAACTGAAGAGAAAACTGATGAATAAAACACGTCTCAACTGGGTGTACCAACGAACATACGTCCACAGCTCTGTAGCTACTAACATTACGATGCAAAGCAGACATAGAAGTACCTCAAAAACAGAAAGAAGCAGAAATCAGAGTCACTGCCAAGGTGTCCACCTCAGAAAACACAGTAAAAACACTAAAAACGAACTGGATTCAGATACACAAAATTATTTGTACAACCTTGCTACTTGTTCATCAACACAGTATGAATAACTTAGTATAGGTTCTTAATGTCATTATGGTGCAGTTTAAAAGATATTTTTAAAAGGAATCTTAACCATGTCGCCCTCATTCCTTCTTACCATCAACACATTATATGGATCCACTCCAAAGGAATCTTCAAATCGCCACTTCCACGTTTCAAAATCATGAAACTTAAAATTAATTAAAATATCACTTAGTGCATCATCCAAGGCTCCTGGTTTCCAGTCCTCTCCACTGAGAAACTTCTGTATTTCTAACAAGGTTTGTCTTTTAAGGATAATCTCAGCATCATAATGCATATCGCCTTTGCTTTCATCAGGCTGAATCAGATTTACCAAAAAACAAATAATACAAAATAGCAAAGAAAAAAAAGAGAATTTTATTATTACTTTACTTAGTGAAACATTTTAAGACAAAAGCCAATTCTGAACTAAATATATAATTAGTTTGCAACATTTCACATTCATAAAAATAATAATATCCGCATCTCACAGGTCAACATGAAAACCAAAGATAATGCAGGTGAAAAACATCTAAAAATTATAGAATTCTGTGCAAGAAAGATATCATAAATTTTACAAAAATAGTTGATTCTTGCTATTTGCAGTAGTTATGTTCTATAAAGTCACCCTGAACACTAATTAGTAAGTACTGAACCATTACTCCTACAGGAAATACAGGGTTAGGTTCCTGTGAACGTCTGGTCATAACATTTTCATCAACCAATCAATATATAACCATGTTTTATGTGTTTCTGTTTAAAGACACCTTACTTAATATATATTGTTGATTCATTAACATTAAACACAAGGCCAACAGTCCTGTAACTCGTGCCTGAATGAAGCGTATACAACATATTTTCTCTCTAAGGCACATCACAGTCTTCTTGCAATTAGAAACACTAGACAGCACTTCAGCACTACAGCACTACATTTGGAGGCCATTTTATTCAACTATATCATCCCCCCCCTGCAAAAGCATAAAAAGTATAGCACTAAATACACCACAAAAAAGACACGTGGCTGCAGTATGAGAGCTGAAACAAGAAGGCGGAGTTTCATTGCCTTACTGGGAACAGGCACCAGGAAACTCAAATTTTTTGCCACTCTGTACCTGTCCAAGAGTAACCACAAAAACACCCTGAGTATTGATTTTAGGGTGACAAATAAGTTTTATAAATGTATAAATTCATAAATACGGAATCTGCAAATGAGGATTGACTGTGTATTAATTTATGATTCAGTTTATGACCTTCCATTTGCTGACATGGTTTTCAGATAACCTAAAATTTGCAACAGGTAAAATAAGAAAAGTAAAAGGGATCTCAAAAAGCAGCAAAATAACGGGTTCCCATGAAATACATGATATTTATAACTACCTTTATTAGCATGAGTTCAGCTTAGCAAAATCACTGTAAACAACTTTAATATTTATTAACCCACTGATACAAATAAGAGAAAATTCCTTTTTCTTTTACCAGAGTAAATACAGACATAAAAAAGCCATGTAATATCAGTAAGCATTAAAAAAGCTGTCATTGATTGATATTAACATTTTATAAAAATCAGGAACAAAGTATTTCCAACTTAAGCATTTTTTTGTTTCCACCTGTTTCCTCATCTAGGTTCTGATCCACCTTGCACAAAGCTATAAGACTCAAATTAGAGGGTATACATATGAGAACATCAGCTTTTACACTTCCAAAATAAGGTGGTATTATTAAATTATTCACCCATCACTCCCTTACCTTTTGGTCAGTCCTCACTGTACCAGGAGGACAGTCTGGCAAGTTCAGCCAGCCAGCCCTGTGTTGATACAAGGACCTTTCATTTTCAGGGATATGCCTGTGACTGCTTCTGAGAGTTGGGGCTAATGGCCAGACCAAGACAAAAGGCTGGCCTCCAACTCTCTAGACCAATTATTATTATTATTTTTTTTTTTTTTTTTAAAGATGACCGGTATGGGGATCTTAACCCTTGGCTTGGTGTTGTCAACACCACGCTCAGCCAGTGAGTGAACAGGCCATCCCTATATGGGATCCAAACCCATGGCCTTGGTGTTATCAGCACCACACTCTCCCAAGTGAGCCACAGGCCGGCCCTCTCTAGATCAATTATGATGGCATATATAATAGGGGGGAAAAAAAAGGTCTATGTGCTTTTATTTTTTTTATTTTCAGTGTCTGGCTGGAATGGGGATCTGAATCCTTGACCTTGGTGTTAAAACACCGTGCTCTAACCAACTGAGCTAACCTGGAGCTGTCTATGTGCTTTTAAACAAGCTTTATAAATGTTATGTTATTAAATTTTAAGTTTTCTTGATGTTTTGACTTCCCAAAGTAAAAACAGTGACTCTAAAAAATGAAAATTTTAGCATAAATTATGAACAGTACGCACATGACACACAATTCTATAAAGCAGCACTTGCCACAGTACAGCAAGGAGAAAAAAACTACTACTTAAAACACATTTTTCTTTTCCTCAACATATAATGATCTTACAGAACTAAGAATGTATGGAAATGGCAGAAAACAAGAAGTACGATCCAAACAGAATTATCACCCACCCTATCACCTCAATTAAGCTATACAGCGTGCAGAGTTGATTAAGTTAATTCCCACAAACTATAAGAAAAAGACTGGTTTGCACTGCTTGCTTCTACCAAACCACTGCAAAGCAGACTAGTACCTTTAATCCTGTATTAGTAACTTCTAGTAAAAGGGTGAGTCAGGTAGTCTCTGTTAAAGCATAATGATGCTTTTTTATCATCTTTTTATGTAACTCAAAATAAATAAATAATGAAAATAGCCACTACTGTGATTAGCATCACACCACCAAATACTCACAAGTCCAAGCTTTCCAGCTTCAATTAAAATCTTATTTAAGTATCTCCTAAAAACAGGATTGCTTTGACTTTCATAGTCTTTCCTCTTTTTTTTTTCACACTCATCAATCTGTAATCATACAATAAATTCAACATTAGTTGTCATCAAAGTAAGGCCAAGTTTCTAGGCTAGTGGTGCCAGTGAAATCAAGGTAACGAGCTGGTTATTTTTATCATGCTTGCATTTGCCAACTGCATTACAGTGTACAGCTTGCCTGCTTCCCATGAGTTCTCTTTGCTAAGGGCAACTAGGCAACAAATGAGGAAAGCATGTAAGTACTTACCACGACCTGGTAGTGTTTCTGCTGACTCTGAACAATTTTAAAGTTAAGATCATGAAGCAAGAAGGCAGAGATCCACAAGCAGGGCATCTGGACCAATCTGCCTCTAATTCCAAAGTGACAATTTAATGAGAGAAAGGAGGAGGGAAGGAAGAGAAGGAAGGATAAATATATATATGATAGATACACAGAGAGAGAGAGAGAGAAAGATGAAGCTAAAAAATGAGATGAAAGACACAGCAAAGAATTTCTTGAATGTGCACATCACTTTTGGCCTCTTCTTATTTTTTTCATCAGCAATTGATCATCTACTATATGGGATGCTCAGGAAGACAGGAACCATGGCTTCTCCAGATGGCTTATCTGACACATGGCAACCCTTCAGTACTTAATTCTCCATTAGAAGAGACGTCCTCTGAACTTAGCTCTATCACAGTGGTCAAGTCACTGAATGAGGGCAGTGTATATTTTACAAACATTAAAATAACTTTGTATTAATCAACTTGTATTCTTTTTAACTGAGTATGACCATGAATTGAGCACTAAAATGGGCTTCAGTTGATAAACATGACAATAATTGAGAAGACAACACTGACTGAGGATAGAAGGATACAGAAGTCATGCAGCCGTTTCTTCTGCTGCAAGGTTTACACACCATTTTATTTTTTAAAAATAAATATATATTTTTTTTAAACAAGGATTCAAGAATCCATTTTACCAATCATGTTTATAGAATGTCTGAACCAAAGCCACAAACACTGGAATACAAAATTCCTATAAAAGGCATTTCTGCATTTCTGACTGTACTACCAAACTAGCTCACTGTATCATAAAACACAGTTAAAGTGAAGCAAATCTTATCCAATCATGTCTTCACTAGCACTCAGGTGAGACAACATACACACATGATAAAAACCACAAGCTACAGATCTCAACTGAGATATACTCATACAGGATCTGGATCTCAATTAACAACTCTCCCAATCTTTCAATCTGGAAATCTCACTCTTTTGCTCTAGCTCTCCCCTATTCCTTATCCATCCCACTTGCCAGAATACAATAACCTTGTAAAAGTTTAGCGCTTGCCTCTTCTCATCAACCCATCACTGCCTCATCTCAAGCCTTCAGCATTGCCGGGGCTTTGCAACCCCACCCATCTCACTTGCCAGTGCCCCCTCCATTCCAGGCCCCCTCCACACTGCCACCAGTCCACCCTGCCCACACCACCAACAGAAGTTCCCACAGCAATTAATGAATAACTTCAAACCTCTAAAGGACCTTGACTTATTTCTTTTTGTATAAGCCCTAATTCAGCCACATTAAAAAACTACTGAATAAAGGAAGGAATGAATAGCTACCACACACTATATTGTAACAATCCTTTATATTTGAAGAGTAACGCTTATAAGCTAGTGATAGGCCCTTTTCCTCATTTGCTACATTTGTTTGGAGTCTATTATGCCTCACCAGCAGTATGACAGGTAGTAAAGAATCAAGATGAATAAAATGTATTCCTTATACCAAGAAGTTTACAGTCTGGTAAAGAAATAATTACAACATGGTGAGATAAATGTTATCATAGAAAAATACAAAGTACTATTAGGAAAACCAAGGCTAGAGTAACTAAAGAAAATTTTATATATATAAGTTGTGGAGTACACAGAAACATTAGAGACACAAATAATACTAGCAAAGACAAAAAAAAGAAAGCAACTTAATATAAATAATACAAAACTTATGAATGGAAAAATCTAACCTTATGAGTTAAAGAATCAAGTCTGCGATAACATTCTGACATTTCATCAGCATATGACAAGTCAGAACTGACATCCTTTTTCTCTGATATAACATATTTCACCTAAAACAAAGTAGAGAGTTTATTTCTTTACAGTTCAGTTGTAAAAACAACATTCAGTTAACAAAAAGTAAAATTTTGACTTCATCATTTTATAACTTTGCTTGTTATACTCTTCAGTTGTATTGAACCACCAAAAAAGAAAAAGTCTCAAATGTACATACTAAGAACTAAAATCAAATTAGTTTGCTTTTGATGGGCTTTACATTCAAATTTGAAACAGACATAACCAGATGATTTTGAAATAATCTTAGATTAAGAGGATCAGGAAGATATTCTGCATGACTGCTAGTCCTTGATACATGATTCTCAGAGCTCTGTGTAAAACAATAACAACAAAAGTTGACTATTTCCATCATAGGATAAGGTCTTACACATACACACAAGCATTTTTTTAATACCTGAGACTTTCTCATTGTTCCTGAAGCAGCATCATAGTTAAGCATGTCTGTGGGGTCAATCCAGTCATCATCATGAGCATAACCAGTTATCAGCAACAGACATTCACAAAGGAGCAAAGAACACAGCATCCTGTATGGGGCTAAAAAAAATTAATAAATGTAATGAAATATAATAGTTTTTTAAATAAATTGTTTTGTAATAAAAACAATCTACCTACTTCCTTCTAGTATGAAGATAACTCTTTCTTTCTGAATAGGAACTAAGGAAGACACATAAAACAAAAATAGTAAAATGGTATTCACATATAAAAACTTACACACATGCGTAATATTTTCACTGAGATAAGAAAACAGGTATTTTCCATATGGCCCAGCAATTCCACCCCTAGGAATATACCCAAGAGAAAAGAAAATATATATCCACACAAAACTAGTACATGAATGTTTATATCCACATTTGTAATAATAGCCAAAAGGTGGAAACAACCCAAATTTCTATCAACTGATGAATGGATAAATAAAATGTGTATAGCCATACAATGGAATATTATTCAACCATAAAAAGGAATGAAGTACTGACACATCCTACTACATGGAAGAACTTGAAAACATTATGCTATGTGAAAGTAACTGGACACAAAAGACCACATATTGTATGATTCCATTTACATGAAATGTCCAGAATACGCAAATGTACAGAGACAGAAAGTAGATTAGTGAGTTCTTAAGGCTGAGGGTATGGGGTTTTAGGAAAATAGTAGCTAAAGGGTACAGGGTTTCTTTTTGAAGTGATGAAAAATGTTCTAAAATTGTGGTAATTGTTGCATTTTTTAACAAATGGGAAACAAGAAAGATGTGAAATTAAGACTCAAATGAGGTGACTGAACTCCAAAACCATTCAGAGAAAATAACCTGCCTCACCTAAGCCTCTGCATAAACAAGCAGAATTAAATTTAAACACTTATTATCTCTTCTGTTCAACACTGCCTAATAAGGTAGCCATTAGCCACATGTGGTAATTTAAATCAAAATTAAATTAAATAAAAAATTCAGTTCCCCATTCACATTATCTACATTTCAAGTGCTCAACAGTCACATATGGCCAGTGGCTACTACACTGGACAGTGCAGATACAGAACACTTCCATCACTGTAGAACTACCTTTGAACTACTACAAATAAGGATCAGGTAAGGGAACTCTAACGTGAGAAAGCCCTGGGTCCTGCCCATAAACAGCTACAGTCTAGTTGTAAAAATAAAAGTAACTCTTGGCTAAATTAAATTCTCCTCTGTGCTCCCTCTTTGCCCTGCTTACTCTTCTAGGATAGCTACTACTGACCTTCTAACGATGAGTCAGAAGGAGGGTCATCTGCTTCATGTGGTCTTGGACCAATGAGCCATGCTATCAGTGACTAATGGGTAAATAGCATGTACAGCATGGATGCGCTGGACGAAGGGGTGATTCACATCCCTAGTGGGACAAAGCAGGGCTGTGGGAGATTTCGTCACACTACTCATGAACTGTTTGTTTCTAGAATTTTCCATGTAATATTTCTGGACTGCAGTTGATCACAAGTAACTGAAACCATGGAAAGCAAAACTTCGGATAAGCGGGGAATACTGTACTGCTAATGAGTGCTAGTGAGGCAGAAGGAAAACTAGAAGAGGCTGGTATTCCAGAAGCCAAGTGAAGAAAGGAGGAAACAGTTACACTGAATGATATTGAAAAGTCAGGTAATCAGAGGGCAGCAAACTGACCACTGAATTTGGTACAGTGATTTTAATGCTGTGGAGTGGTAGGTACGGTCAAGAGCCTGGCAGAAATAGGTAAAGGAATTACTCGGGTAGAGGTTTTGGGTCAAGGCTATAGTAACTCTATACTCTAAAGCACTGCCCCAACTCCTGCTTTTGGCTGTGATGGAGTAACAGGGACCAGATTTACCCTCCTGCCTGAATAACCAAAAACTCTGTACAAAATATATAGAACAAGTCTTTTGTTTTGGGGGTTTTTTAAAAAATATGACCAGTAAGGGGATCTTAACCCTTGGCTTGGTGTTGTCTGCACCACGCTCAGCCAGTGAGTGAACCGGCCATCCCTATATAGGATCCAAACCCATGGCCTTGTTATCAGCACCGCACGAGCAACAAAGGATTTCCCCAAAATATGGGAAAGTGGACCGGCCCATGGCTCACATCCCTTTACCGGTAATCTTAAAAAAAAAAAAAAAAAAGATATAAGAAACATAAACAGCCCTTCCACTGCACCAGTTACTGCCTTAAGAGAGGATTAATGCTGATTATAAAAGGGCTTGAGGCTACAAGGTCAACCTCCTGCTTTCTCTTATGCGTGTTCTCTTGCCCTTCCACTTTCCACCATGGGATGACACGAGGGCCCTTGCCAGATGCAGGCCCCTCGACCTTGGACTTCCCAGCCTCCAGAATCTCCAAAACAATAAGAAACAAATCTCTATTCTTTATAAATTACCCAGTGTCAGGTATTCTGTTATAGCAATACAAAACGGATTAAGAGGGCTTCTGGGATGCTGGCAATGTTCTATTTCTTAACGTGGATGGCAGTCACATGGGTGTTCACTTTTTAATAATTTGCTAAGCTGAAAATTTACATTTTACACACTTTTCTGTATGTATATTTCACATTTAACGAAATGTTTTTTAAAACAAGCATAGACTAATTAAGATGCTGTTTTATGGTGAATTGTGCCCCCACGCCCCAAATTCATATGTTGAAGTCCTAACTTCCAGTACCTCAGAATGTGACTGGATTTGGAATAGGGTCTTTAAGGAGGTAATTAAGTTAAAATTAGGTCATTAGTGTGGGCCCTAATCCAATATGACTGGTGAGAAAGAAACTTGGACAGACAAGTTAGAGATAAGACAACGTAAAGACAGAGGCCATCTAAAAGCCAAGGAGAGAGGCTTCAGAAGAAACCAACCCTGCTAACACCTTGATCTCAATCTTCTAGCCTCCTGACTTGTGAGAAAATAAATTTGCTGTTTAAGCCACCAAGTCTGCAGTACTTTTTTATGACAGCCCTAGCAAACTAACACAGATTTCTTCAGATATAAAACCCTAATATGTTAAAGAAGTTTGACCACAGTAAGGAAAGGTTTGAATAAAAGAAACAATGGTGAGAACAGGAATTGATCAAATATAATGATAAATTTAATAAACTACTGATAATAACAAAAAAAACCCCAACTTTTTGTGTTTAAAAATGTAAAACCAACAAAATAAATTTAGAAAAATAAGATAAAAATGTAAAACCAAAATATTAAGATCCCCGTCAAGCTCTGGAAACACTTAGAAATTTTGAATAACCGTATACTTTACTGGATAAAATAGATTTAAGGTAAGAGATAAAGACTTGGAAGAACCAAATACAAGAGAAGGTAGTGAAGCATAATCAGAGCCACAGAAGGCAAGTCAAAAAATGCCATGTGGACTTCCAGTCAAGATGGCAGAATAGACAGTCTCCAGCGACACTCTCTCCCACAAATCAACCAATTTACAACTACAAAAAAGCAACGACAGCCAAACTGGGGCCGCTAGAGCTCAGGGGAAGAGGAGGAGAAACCTACAGAGCGTATGAAGGTGGGAGAAGCCACGATGAGAGAAAGAAAAAACCACCCCGACCTTTCGAATCCTGGATGCTTCCAGGCTGGAGCTGCTGAGTGCATGGAACAGGAGCTGGGAAAAGCCGCAGCTGTGCCCTTCAGATGGAGTTACTTGGAGGCAGCAAGGGAGAAGAGGGCCTTCGTGGCCCTCAGGCCAGCAAGACCACTAATAGGGTTCCCATGGACCCACACAGGAGCAAGTAGCCACAATAACTAGAAAAAAAGGAGCCATTCAGAGGCCAGTGAGTCATCACAAGGGACCGGCACACAGCTGGTCCCATAGGAAGTGTTTGGAGTACGGGCAGTGGGGGAGACGGGCCCACCGGGGGAACACTGGGGCACAGCAAGGACAGCTGATCTGCCTCCCAATCAGCATAGGGCCAATCAGAGGAGAATGGTCAGGAATATAGAATTGCATGGGGTACAGTTGGATGAAAAGACTCAGGCCCAGACCAGAGTTTCTAAACAACCCAGGTGCACCAGATCTAACTAGACCCAGAAGTACCTATAAAGTCAACCATTAAAACCTGAGCTGCAAAAAAAATAAATAAATAAATAAATAAATAAATAAAATTAAAAAAAATTAAAAAAAATTAAATAAAAAAATAAAAAAAAAAACCTGAGCTGCACAAAAAGCCTTCCCCAGGGAATCAGCAGCAAAGCAACAATTAGCTCAACCACAAAGCTCAAGTGTTGGTCCCCACAGGAAGTTCCCCCATTTTAGAAGTAAGCAAAGGACAACAAACTAGTTCCAGCACAGAGTTAAGTGGTGGGAACAGGAAATAACCCAATACAGAACTAAAAGAAAAAACAAAGTACCCACAACCATAGACAAAGTTTGATATTAACTAGAAAAGGTCTCATTTCACCAAAGAACACCTATAGCACCTAGAAGGACCAGAAATCCCCTGGGCTACCAACCCAGAAAGGGGGGAGGGCCAGGGGCCTCAGCCATGCCCCTGGACACCCACAACTAGTCCCAAGGGTGGGGGCCGAGGGCCTCAGCCACACACTCCCCAACACACGCAACCACCCCAGCAACGACCACCAAGCCACTGCAGGAAGCACCCTGGGCTCTCCAAAGCTGGGATGGTGGGGGGCAAGGGCTTTTGCCATACCCCCCTGGCATCTGCACCCAGCCTGGCAATGACCAAGCCACCTCTGGAAGCCCTCTGGTCTTCGCTGTGGGAATGAGGGAGGTGCCGCAGGCCTCAATTCTGCCCCTCCTATTCCCTCCTTCCTCCATCCCATTTCCTTCCCCTTTCCCCCTTCCTCCCAATCGCTCCTCAACAACTTCAAAGAATGTAAAAAGATAATATTAATTTTAAAGAAATTTTGAAAAATAGTGCACCAATAAAAGTATGGAAAAAATGCCATGTGTAGAAAGCAAGGAGGGGTTTAATTTCAAGAAAGAGGTAATATTCAATCATAGTAAATATTTCAGAGAACTTGAGAAGAATAAAGTCTGAAAAAAGGCCGCTGCATTGGTTAATTAGTTGCTCATTTATGAAATGACTTTCACAGAACGGCAGGGAGAAGCCTCATTCTAAGTGGTTAAGAAGTAAGTAGGCGACAAAGGGAGCATATACACTGAATAGAGGCTCTGAGAAGATGGGAGTGTATGAAATCAAGGCTACAGGAAAGGTTTTTCATAGTCAACAAGGTTATGTACGCCTTCATAAATGGAAATGAATGAGGAGGGACAAAGATTTCCAAAGTAAAAAGAAGAGAAGCCAACAAGCTCATATTATAACATGATTATCAAGTGGACAGAGAAATACTTCACTTGGAGTGTCACTGTGTGGGGGGAGGTTGGAATGGAGGAAATGGAGATCAACACTACAATGGAGAACAGTTCTACAGGGGGCGTTATACAAAGGGAGGTGGAAGGAAAAGCCTCTCGAGTAGAGTTTTGACTATGAGACCCACGGTCATACTACTGGCAACTATGTTACTTTCTCCAGCAATGACCAGCAGATCCAGAGATTTATCCTGGGCTAGAGATTAACAATGTAGAAATGATGGAACACCAGATGATGAGATATAATAGTAGAATCAGCTGGAAATTCAAGCCCTCCTGCCAGATCCCTGATCTACAGCTGAATGATTTAACGGTGGAACTCCTCGAGAAATTTTACAACTGATCTCACACTTCCTCCAAACAAAGCTGCATCTAAACCTGCTGGGGAGCTTGTTAAAAAGCAGATTCTGATTTAGTAAATCTGAGGTGGAGCTGAGATTCTGCATCTCTAACGAGCTTCTGGTTATGCCACACTCTCGTTGGTTAGGTTTAATGGTGGCACCTACATCTATTGTCAGTGTTCATTAGTCTCTCTCCCCCAATTTCTATTTTTACCATTTTTCTCATCTGTCTCACGCTTTGGTACTAATAATATCAAAATTATAATATATGTAATAATAATAGCAAATATTTTGTTACTATGTCATTTGTCACAAAAACTCTTGGAAGTAGTACTATTACCTTCATCTTAAAGATTAGGAAAACAAGTAACTCACCCAAGGCCACTGGGCTAGTAAGCGGCAGAATCCAGACTGGCTCTACCTAAGCTGCCTCCCCAGGGGAAAGTGCTAGTGGTCCTCAATGGCTCTGCAGAGAACATAGTCTTAGGAACTGCTGGATCCGCATCTCCACACAGCAGGAAATGCGGAGTGAGCTGTACAGAAGCTACCAGACTAGAGAGCTACCAGAAAAGACAGATCTCCATGGAGACTGCCAGCCACCGAGTGGAAATTGGCACAAAATAATTTGATTTAAACGAATTTACACCTTTAACGGGAAAGGAGACACTAACTTGGAAAATACAGTCAAATTCTGTATTAGTCTAAAAGTAGCACGGCATAAGTCAGGCGTCTGCAATGTAATTCGCATGTGTATTAAGTGTAGTCTCCTGGAGCCTCGGCTCTCAAACTGGAGAATGTGCATACTAACAAGTTCCCAGATGAGATAGCTAGTCCGGGGATCACACTATCACAACCACCGTCACAGAGTGTTTTTCAGCACCCAATCACAAACACACAGGCTTATGGTATCTCTAACTTTTTACACTTAAATTACATTTGGGGTTTTAAAATTTTAACTACAACGAAGTCCGAGCCATTTCGCTGACAGTACTGGTTCAAATTACGCTTCTTTTCAGAGATAACCGAAACCAACAAAATTCAACGTTCGCTCGGGTCTCGCTTGGCACTTGCTGTTGCCTTTTCCTCAGGCCGCTCTGCGAACCGAGAAAGGCCGCAGCATCCGCAGCAGCCACAGCTAAGGGGCAGGCGCTCGCCCCGCTGCTAAACGAAGAGCTCCGAGGTCACTCACAGGCCCGAGCGGCAGCGGCGGGAGCGCGGCCCCCGCCCCGGGGAGCGCCTGCGGCCTCCGCGCCGTTCTCCCGCGGGACCCGCCAGGGCCGAACCCGCAGCCCAGCCCGCCGCACAAACACACCCGACCGTGTGGACTCACGTCCCGGGTCGCCAGTCTGCTTTTCCGGAAAGACACCGGCCTACGCCGGCCGGAGAAAAGAGCCAGCCGCCCGTACCGACGCCCAGCGCTCCAGCGCGCGCCGGGTGTCTGGCTGCGGCTCATCGACTCGCTCGGCCGGCGGCTGTGCGTCCCTCCCGCGCGCGCCGCTGATTGGCCCCGCCGAGGGGGCGGGGCCGGCCTCTGCTCGCCGGTTTTCGGTTGGGGGATTTCTTTTACTTTCTTCAGTGGAACGCTCTGCAAATGAAAGGTATCATGGGTGTATACGGAGGGTATTTTCTTACTATTCATTTATTTTATAAGTTCGAATGTGTAACTTTTGCAATAAAACCGGAAATGTTTCGAGCATGAGTTTTAAAATAGGGGATAACGATGACAACACAAGTCCTACAGTGAAGATGGTGGGCGAGGGACGGATTTGCACAGTATAGAGTAGTTGGAAATAGTAAGTTTTGTTTGGTTTTTGTCTTTAACTGCTGGTCTTGCAATCTCAGGAAACTCTCCAAAGAGATGTCGAGTTTTTCCAGAGCTGTACACAAAAGTACATTAATTGGCAACAAATTTAAAAGTATGTTATAATTTGGTATATAATTCAGTACACTGGAGTGTGCATGTTGCTTACTATTTTTTTTTTTTTTTTTTTAAGATGACCGGTAAGGGGATCTTAACCCTTGACTTGGTGTTGTCAGCACCACGCTCAGCCAGTGAGCGAACCGGCCATCCGTATATGGGATCCGAACCCGGGGCCTTGGTGTTATCAGCACCGCACTCTCCCGAGTGAGCCACGGGCCGGCCCGCTTACTATTTTTTTAAATTAAAACACACATGACATAAAATTTACCATCTTAACCATTTATTTTTAAGGGTACAGTTCAGTAGCATTAAATCCATTCACATTGTTATGCAACCATCACCACCAGCCATCTCCAGAACTCTTTTCATTTTGCAAAACTGAAACTCTGTACCGATTAAACAGTAACGCCCTATTACCCCTCTCTCCAGCCCCTGGCGACCACCATTCTACTTTTTGTCTCTACGAACTTGACTGCTCTAGATACCTCACATAAGTGGAATCATGCAGGTTTGTCGTTTTGTGATTGACTTATTTTGCTTAGCACAAGGTCCTCATGATTCATACATGTTGTAACGTATCAGAATTTCCTTTATTAAGGATGAATAATATTCCATTGTATGACTATGCCACAGTTTATCCATTCATCAGCCAATGGACATCTGGGTTGTTTCCAGCTTTTGGCTATCATGAAATAATGCTGCTAACAAACACAAATGTGCAAATATGTTTCCTTCCCTGCATTCAATTGCCCAGAAGTAAAATTGCTAGATCATATGCAAATTCTATTTTTAATTTTTTGAGGAACTGCCATACTGTTTTCCATAGTGGGGCACCATCTTACATCCCCACCAACAGTGCACAAGGGTTCCAATTTTTCCACATCCTCACCAAACTTTTCTGTTTTGTTTTGTTTTTTTATAGTAGCCATCCTAATGGGTGTGAGGAGGTATCTCATTGTAGTTCTGATTTGCATTTCACTAATAACCAGTAATGCTGAGCATCTTTTCATGTGCTTATTGGCCTTTTGTGTATCTTCCTTAGAGAAATGTCTATTCAAGTCCTTTGCCCATTTTTTATTCAGAGTTTTTTGTTGTTGCACTTTAAGAGTTCTGTATATATTCTGGATATTAACTCATCAGATAGGATTGGCAAATACGAGGGATCTTCAAAAAGTTCATGGACAGATTTGTATTATTTTTTGATTCCATTTTTCCACGAACTTTTAAAAGTACCCTCATATTTTCTTCCATTTTGTGGTTTCACTCTGTTAATTGTGTTTGTTGGTTTATTACGATTTTTAAAAAATAGATTAAACATTTAAAAAAATAAAATTTGAAATCAGACCTCTAAAGCTCCCACCTGGGAAGAGTTAAGAACCTCTGTTAACACCTTCCCCCTTCCACTCTCCTTCCTCACACCCCCAACTGAGAAGGTCTCAGAGATTGTAGATAATTCAGTCCTCTCATTTCCTGTTTTATGTAAACCTCAAAGAATCTATTTACCCCCATGAAGAAGACAGTGTGGAGGCATGGGAGAAAAGGACATATATAACCAGAAACTTATTGAAATAAATAAAACAATTTCTAGTGCTCATTATTTAATGCTCTACAGTAAAATAAATAAATTCCATACCTTATATCTAGGAGGATCATAAAAATTTTCTCCTTGACTGTGATTAAGTTGGAATACATAATTTTATCAATATTTCTTACTATGAGGTTGAACTGGTCTATATTTAAAAATTGCTCTTTTTTATAGTTTTAAACTTAAGACAAACGACATGCTATAATATCTAACGTGAAATTAAGCTTGAAAGTAACTAAAAAGACTGATTTATTTTTATCAGAACTTCCTACTGCATGCCTGAGAGGTAGAAAAACTGTACCTATTGAATACCCACAGCTAACTAGATTTCATTTCTTTCTATGAAGCACTCAAGTCAATGTATGTGAAGTCTGAGATAGAATTTGTACATTTTTCCAGGCTTTTATTAATTAACTTTCACAATATATTAAGGAAAGAAAATTCTCTAAATCTTGTACAAAAGGTAGAAGATGCACAAAAGTTATGTAGTTGCCAATGGCTGAAAAGCAAATTAGTAGAACTTTAGAAGGAAATGTGAGAAACTGATTATGGGGTTCATCCACTGGTCGACACTTCCTCCAAGTAAACTAGAAAAATAACATTCTATCCCTGAACTGGAGACACACACACACACACACACACACACACACACACACACACACACACACACACACACACACACACACACACACACACACACACACACACACACACACACACACACACACACACACACACACACACACACACACACACACACACACACACACACACACACACACACACACACACACACACACACACACACACACACACACACACACACACACACACACACACGAGAGAGAGAGAGAGAGAGAGAGAGAGAGAGAGAGAGAGAGAGAGAGAAGGAAGGAAGGAAGAAAAACATTCTAAATTGAAAGCCAGACTCTGAGGAACAGAAATAGTTTTAGGTGTTAAGAGGTCTTTATTGAAATAATAGCACAGTTACACTTCTAATACCCTTTCCACTTGTATACAATAGATTAAAAATGCTTGCTACATACAGTGCACACATAGTTCAATAATATGAACCAATACAATTGCATTTGAAATAAATAAAATAGCCTATTTAATAATTTAAAGTAAAATTACTGTACAATATGAAAATAAAGATACATAAATGTTAGCATCTACAATGCCGTAGAAATAAAATTATTATTCTGCATTACACAAAACGGTGCAAGAAAAAAAACCCAAATAAGCTTTTGAAGTGCAAAGTTTAAATTTTCATTTTAAATTATCATGCAGACATAGCATTTCAAGCCATGCTATGGTCTATGGCAAAGTTTTTAATTTTTAAGAGGAAAAATTCTAGCCAGTAAATTTACTGTACCATCAAGTGTTGCATCACATACCTGCTGCTGCTCTGCTTCTATAGTACAGTTTGGAAGGGAGGTATCTTGTTGCATTCAAAAAAATTGAAATTAACAAGTTTCTGAAGCAAACACATTTTACCCTTTAGTCTGAAACAAAATTATGTGACAAAATAGTAATCCTATCACTGGGTTTAAGAAAACAGAAAAGGCCTATACTTCACCATGAACTAAGAAATAGTTTTCCATTCATTTTTAAACTCCATAATAATCCTTAAGTGAAAACAACCATGTAACTTTTGAGAGACAGAAAATCCTGACTTCTAGAAGACTGTGGTACAATATGGGTTTGTGAGAAGAGCAAAAGTAAGTTCTGAACACCTATGTTTAATCTGGGTAGAACTTGTTTGCATTACATGTAATAACAGACTTAAGGTATAATTCAATTTCAATGTGTATATAAAATTGTTATTTAGGCCAAGACTGAGGAATGCATTTTAATACTAAACCGTAAACCCATCGTCCACCTTGACTTGGAGTGCACACTGACAAGATAAGAGCTCTTCCGCAGACTTTGGCAATGAGACTACATAGAGCAGGTCACAGCAGCACGAGCTCACATGGAAGACTGAACGCACTGCAGAAAAACACCACCCAACACCTTCCTATCAACAGGATACATGGTAATAAACGGCCTCCTCGTGCTAAACCATTTTCCTGGACATTCTATGTTCTTCAGATCTATAATTTTCATAACTCAGTAGTCTTAAACCTCTGTGCTTTCATTGCATACACTGACATGGGGTGCACTCTATCCATTGTAAGTCCAGAGAGTTACAGTTCTGTCTGCAGAGGACGACAGGAAGGAAAGATCCTGGGTATGCCATCTGCACTGAATCACTTTGTCCTTGTGCTCCCCCACCACCATGATAGGAAGCTGCTTAGTGAGGTCCCCTAAATTAAAAAAGAAAAGAGATATTGATGTAAAATACAAAATAAGTATATGTATAGATTTCACATACTTCCTGTTACTTTAAGTCACAGTATAAAAAATCCTAAACTACATTAATACAAGGGTACTTCAAAAAGTTCATGGAAAAATGGGATTAAAAGATAATACGAATCTTTCCCTGAACTTTTGAACACCCTTGTATGATATGCTGAAAAGTTTACAAAGGGACAAATTACTGAATACCTCCTTATGTTACTAGTATTGGCAACATATACACAGCAACATTTGACACAGTTGAAACTCTCTCAACTCGATTTTTCCCTGATTTCAGTGCCACTCCATCTTGGTCTCCTTTGCTGGTTTCCCTTCTCTTCCTAATTCTTCCTGGTGAATCCCAGGGGTCAGCCCTTAAATTTCTTCTGTTCCCTCTGTACCTTACTTCCTACAAAATTTCATCTAGAACCATGGCCATTTATATACTTATGATTCACACATTTTATCTCTAATCTTGACTTCTCACCTGAGCTCCAAACTAGAATCCAAATAATCATTCAGCATCTCACTTGATTGCTTGAGAGGCATCTTAAATTTAACTTGTCTGAAACCAAACTCTTGATCTTATCTAAACCTGTTCCTCCACCAGCCTATCTTACTCATCTCAATTAACGGCACCATCTGGTTGCTCAAGCCCAAACCCTAGGAATTATCATTGATTCCTTTTTCCCTCACTCCCCAAATCTGATCCAAACAAATTATAATATATCCCAAATTCAGTCACTTATCACCACCACCTGTACCACACTAGTCCAAGCCACCATCATCTCTCAATAGCCTCCTTGCTGACATTTATACTTCTATGCTTGCCCCCTTACAGATCTCAAAATTATCCAAAAATATAATTCAGATATCACTCCCATTTAAAAATCTTCCAAATGCTTCACATTATACTTTTGAAAATGCCTACAGCTAATCGAGTGTAACAAATGTACCACTTTGATGGGGGATACTGATAATGGGGGAGACTATACATCTGTGGGACAGGGGGTATATGGGGAAATCTCTGTATCTTCCTCTCAATTTTGCTATTAACCTAAAACTGCTCTTAAAAATAAAGCCTATTTTTTTAAAAAGTCTACGAAACCCTCCCTCTAATTTATTCTTCTGGCTCTCTCTTCCTTGATTCACTAAGTTCCAGCCAGATTGGCTTCTCGCAGTGTCAATGACATGCCAAGTTTGTTCCTACCTCAGCATCTTTATACCTGCTATGTTCTTCTGCTAGGGTCTTGGCATAACTTGTTCCTTCTCATCATCCAGGTCTCTGTGCAAATGGCACTTCCCTGGAGAGAACTACTCTAACTATCCTATCTGAAATAGTCTTCTACTATCTCCTACCATGCTAATTTTTTAAGGAGCACTTGCCAATACCTAAAATTATACCATTAATTGGTTTACTTTTTACTGACCTCTAAAATATAAGCTTCATCAAGGAAGGAGTTAACTGTCTTATTCATGTCTCTGTCTGTTCCTAGTTGGTACACAGTGAATATTTGCTTAATGAATGTTTAAAAATAACTAGATATTGAAGACATAATTACACAGATTGTACACTAATAATTTTTTTGAAATAGAAGCTAATACGAATACATAAATCCATCATTTATCTCATAAGAGAATGATACACTGTAATGTTAATTATTTTAAATATTTTAAAACAGTAAAAGACTATTCACTAATAATTTGCTATAACACGTCTTAATACAGTCTCATTAATCTGTTCTGTAAATACTATAAAATTAAAATTTGAAAATACTATATAGTCAGTCACACCAGATTAACAAAAAAGAAGGATCCCAAACAGAATAGGAGAGACTAAAAACAAAGAGGGAGGTCAATTTCAATCACCTTGTAGGTCTGTCACCTTTATTTTCATATCGTAAGAGCCTGTTAGTAAGTAGTGAGCTCCAGGGGAGAATCGAACAGAGCGAACATCACTGGAATGAGGGTGATAACTTTGTACCATTCTTCCTCCTCTTATATCATACAACATGCAACTAGAATCTTCTTGGCCTGTGGCTAGGAGACGGCCACTGGGATCTACAGCTACAGATGCCACTGCACTGCCTGTAGTGAGGGAAATGAAAGTTTCAACAGAGAAAAACCATAGATCTAAATTGTAACACAGCTCATTAGGTTCACTGAACCATACACTAACAATTTAATGGAGCTTATCAATACTGTTCAATTATGGAAAAATCCAAATTAACAGTCAATCGATAAACACTTGTGTCCTTTTTAGGGGTAACACATGAAGCAAGATTCTGTAAGGAATACGAAAGTCCATTTTTGTCATCTGAGAGAACCCCCTGGAACAGCACTATTTATGGTGCAATAAACAAACCATGCTAGAGAAGCCACTTTTCCTAATCCAGTGTTTTCACTGCTGGTTAAGTGTCCAGAAATACTCCTATATCCAGCTTACAGTCTAGTTGGGGAACAAAAAATTCAATAACAAAATATATTTTAGGACAACACAATAGGAAATATCCTAAAGCAACACATGATTTACAACCAACAGGAATCGAATGGAAAATAAGCTCTGAGTCCAAAGGCTAGAGCTCATGTACCTGCCAGCCACCAAAATAAATAAACAAATAAACAAAGGCTGGAGCCCTAACTCTACGTCATGCATTCTCCATGGTGGAAATGATACCCGCAAGGGGACACAAAATCCCTTGGTTCTTAGGGGCAAAAAAATCTTAAACATTAACAATGGTTTGTGGGCCCTCCAAAGTCAACCCTGTCCAATAAAATATTATTCTTTAGGATTTAATCTCTCTTGTTAGGAAAAATTTAATTTTTTTCCTTAAGGGGGGAAATTACAAAAATAAGATTGAAGAACACTGCTTTAGACCAAAGTGGTCTGTAAAGACTTCACAGAAAAAAGATACATAAGTTAGATCTTGAAAAACAGTAAACAGTATACATAAAAGTATGTGTGTATATATACATATAAACACACACACGTAACTTAAAATAAATCTTTTCTTGAAATTTTGACAGAGTGCTATTACAGTCAGGAAGAATTACATAAGACAACTTTAAGAGGGAAAGTATAAAAAAGCTTAAGGGCAAGTAACTCAGCTTGGCTGGAGCTACTTGATTTAACAAAATAAAAGGCAGTTTGAAGCCAAGACATAAAAGGCAGGTTAGGGCCAGACCATTAGGCCCTTTGAATCCCAAATTGCAGAATTTGAACTTTGTCTGTAGACAGTGAATATGATTGCAGGCTTCTAAGCACGAGAATTACATGATCTAAGCAGTTCTTTGGATAGATTAATCTCTATGAAAATGTGTACCAAATTTAAATGGAGAGATTATAGAATAAGGAAGGCCACTGGAAGACAAGACAGAATAACAGAGTAATGAAAGAATAAGGGCCCAAAGGAGGGCAGATAGATTTCAGAGAAAAAAACTGAATAAAGGATCAACAGTCATCACAATTAACCGGCCGGGTGGAGACAAAAAAAGGAAGTGAAAATAAGTCCTAGATTGTAAATCTAGTTGCTTGAGGAAATAAGAGAACCATTATCAAAAATAGGGAAGATGGGAAGAAGAGCTGATTCACATGAGGAATATAATGTTTCATTTTACACATGCAAAGTTTATGATGCCAATAGAAATCCAGGATCATTTACTTAACAAAGTTATTAAATCACTACTTTCTTGGGCCAGGCACTATGGCTGGTGCTAATTTACTCTGGAAAATAAAAACAGATATAATTGCTGCCCTGGTGAAACTTAAAATCTACTGGAGAAGATAAGCAATAAACAAGTAAAAAAATACATAGTTTTAAACAGTAATAAGAGTTCAGTGATAGAAAATAACAATGAGGTCCCAATTAGGGCAGTCAAAGAAGGCCTCTCTGGCAAGGTGATACTGAAGCTAAGACTTAAAGATAAGAAGGACCTAACCATGAGAGGACAGAGGAAGAACATTTGCAGCTGAAGAAATAGCATATGAATTCATTGGAAATGGGAAGAGCTTGTAATGTACCTGGAACTGAAAGAATAAAAGTGATCTGACATGAGACTGGAAAAGTACACCATGCCAGACCAAGCAGGGTCTTGTAGGCCATGGCAAAGAGCCTGTACTTTAACCTAAAAGAAATGAATAATCATTGAAATGTAAGCACGGTGTGATATGACAAGATTTGTTTTTTTAAAGGAGTACTCTGATGCTGTGTGGATGATAGGGTGGAGGGGGCAAAGGTGGAAATGCAGAGTATAGTAAGGAAGCTAATGCAGTGGTTCAACTGAGAGGTGGTGGTGGCTTATCCTAGAGTGGTGGCGATAAAGATGAAAAGAACTAAGTGGATTTAAGATAGATTTTTGAGGCTAAAACAATAGGATTTGCTTATGGATTGTATACTGGAGGAAAGGAGAGAGAGGGATCCAGGAAGACTCCATATGGTTTCTGTCATGTACAGTGAGTAGTTGGTACCACTTTAGGTGAGGAGATCTGGGGCAGTTTTGTTTGGAGGGAGAGGCCATGAATCGGTAGTTTGGACTAAGACATGTTAAGCTTGAAATACCTTGTAAAATATCTAAAAGAAGAGGTCAAGTAGGTGGGTTAGAATTATGAGCCTGGCATGCAGATGAGGTTTGAGCTAGAGATAAAAATTTAAGGTCTTTGGACCGGCCCATGGTTCACTTGAGAGAGTGTGGTGCTGCTAACACCAAGGCCACGGGTTCAGATGCCCTTACCAGTCATCTTTAAAAAAAAAAAAAAAAATTAAGGTCTTTTAGCATATGAATTATAATTAAAGCTGGGAGAATGGAGGCAATCATCTAGAGAAAGAAAGACTGAAGTCCTGAGCCCTAGGGAATGCCAAAATTTAGAGATTTAGCAAAGGAGGAAGAACTAACAAAGGAGTAGTTATCCAGAAAGGTAACAGAAATGTCGAAAGCCCAAAAGAAAAGAGGTCAACTGTGTTGCATGCCACTGAGAGTTGAAGTAAAATGAGGATATAAAAGTGATCTGACAGCATGAAATTTGTTGTTGGTGATCTTGAAAAAGACAGCATTTGTTACAAGGGTTGTGGCAGGAGCCAGGCTGGAGTAGGTTTAAGACTAAGGGTGAGGAAATGGGTAACAGTATATGTAAGCAAGACTTGAGACATCTCAATAAGATAGGGAGCAAAAATTGGAGTGACAGCTGGGAGAGGGGATAAGGAGGTCCAGAGAGGAACTTTTGGCATTGCCAATTCTGTAAAATTTTTGTATGTACATGACAGAGAAGTAGAGGAGGAGAGATCCAGTGGAGAAGAAGACATTATAATATGCTGTAAGAAAGGCAAGATGACCAAAAAATTGAAGTTTCTGAAATGGAGAGAAGAATGACTGAAAATATTTAGACAACTAGGGGAGAGTTTGGAGACAAATTAGTGGTAAGTATATAGAAACTAAGCAAATGAAACATTAACACCAAAGAAAACAAAATACATTCAAGAAAAAAAATAATAAGATATCAATAGTATTTACATGTTTAAAATAACATAAACAATGAATACTGATCTAACCAAAACAGATATAACTATATTTAAAAGACGTGAAGAGGGAAAAATGTATATGAATGAGGGATGATAGGCATCAGAAAGCGAAATGAAAAAGTTAAATCTTCACCTTCTACGGTGGGAAGTCAATAAATAATCCTAAAAAACTATAATTAGAAGACTTATTTAGAAATGTGGAAATAAATACCAAAAGAAAACTGTTACAAAAGTTAAAAATGGTTGCCTCTGAGAAATGGGAAATGAGGTAAGGGTGCAATTCTCAGGGCAATGCTGTTTTTCTTAACATGCCTTATTGAACTGTTTGGTACTTTACGTTATCTTATACATTAATTTTGAAAACAATGCAAACTAAACTTTAATAAATCAATCACAAATTCATGTATCTAAATATAATTATACATGTGTATGTGTGTGTATTCCAGACTTAAATTTGCTGTAACAAATCATATCTGGTTTGAATCAAAGTGTAAAAAGTCCATGAAAGTCAAAAGAATAAATAAGGTATTTTTTTAAAAAAACCCACATAGGCTGGTCAGTTAGCTCAGCTGGTTAGAGTGCATGCAGTGTTATAACACCAAGGTCAAAGGATCAGATCTCAGTATTGGCCAACCACCAGGGAAAAAACACACACACACACATACACACACCGAATATTAAGAATATTTTTCACTTGGAATTGTGCCATAGAATTGCTATTTAAAACTACTACTACTACAAAAAAAAAAAACTACTACAAAGGCAGAAAACGTACTCTAAAATAAAATAAGGACAATGGCAGAATACTGTCACTCTTATCAGCACCGCACTCTCCCAAGTGAGCCACAGGCCAGCCCCA
The DNA here is from genome assembly GCF_027409185.1 of Cynocephalus volans. NCBI lineage: Eukaryota > Metazoa > Chordata > Mammalia > Dermoptera > Cynocephalidae > Cynocephalus > Cynocephalus volans. The sequence continues at coordinate 96,161,960 of NC_084467.1, forward strand.
GAATACTGTCACTCTTAGATATCAGTGTTTTAAAAGGTGACATAATGCAAGGAACAGTAGGCTGAGTTCACATGGAACAATTCAAAATATACTGTTAAGTTTAAAAAGCAAGATTTGTACTATATGTTACCATCTGTGTGTGGGGGTTGCACATGCATAAACACAGATGTGTGTGTTTACAGGAGAGAGAAGACTATGATATATATGAACTTTCTGGTTATATATTTAAAGAATATTTCTAGAAGAATAAACAAGAAACTGTCCTTTAGGGAAAAAGACTAAGCAATAAGAGTGGGAAAAAAACACGTATACTCTTTTGTTCAATTTCAATTTCTGCCATGTGCATGCATTTTTAGGAATGTTTTTAAAGGTCTGAGTTCCAAAATGGCCCTGCTAACAACGATTTGGGTCATGATATTTAATCTCCCTGGGCCTTGGTTTCTATTTTTTTTACATTTCAGAGAAGAGTAAGTCGGCTCTTTAAATTAAAGAAAAACCTACCAGTTCCATGGAATGTTGTGCCAACAACACGAACGCAGCTTGGTACTCGAAGATCCCAGAATCTAACAGTCTTATCTTGGGAGCCAGATGCAATCATCCAGCCACTCCAGGTGTAAAGTGCTAAAATATGCCCTATAAAAGATCAAATACACAGTTATTACTGTGGGAGAGTACTTTTCCTTAACACGTTCAAAGCTAAGTACTCCTTATTACTGAGCAAGTGATAGTCTTGTTAATCAAACATACTATGTGATAGAGACTTTCTACATGGGAGTATATCAAATAAATTGACAGTTTAAAAAAAAATTAAAATTCAGTAAAATGCAGAACATCAAAATTTCTTCAGTGACTCCATAGTACAGTAGGCTCTTTCAATATTTCAGAATAACATAATTAATACTAAAAAAAAAATATCATTTGAAATATGCAACTTTTCTATGAAGGAAGCACAGAATCGTACAGTTAGATTACCAGCTTTGAAAGAGACAGAACTGGGGTCATAGCTTAGTTGTGCCCCTTACTAGCCCTATAATATTGAGCAAGTGACTTTGCTCCCACAGCCTCATTTTCTTCATGTATAAAATGGGGATAAAACTTTGCACCTTATAAGGTGGTTGTAATGATTAAATTAAGGAATTATGTGTTTAAGTGCAGAGGGAAATATCAATATTAGCTATCATTACTGTGTTGTTATTCAAAGTTCACAATTTAGATTTTTGAAATAAAAATTTCTTGTCTTGAAAAGATCCATTATGATGAAACATACCCCATTAATGAAAAAGACAGAGGCAAAAAAAGCACAGCTTGAACAAAAGGAAAAGCAGCACTTGAGACTGATGTTACATACCAGTATGTCCACTCAAGGCATGGAGGCCTTGTCCTCTTTGACAATCTGTTGTATAAATGTTACAATCCCCTGCTCCGGCACTTATTAAAATAGCTCCACCACTTTCTGGGCCTTCCATAAATGCCAAGTCTCGAATTGTCCCATCATGCATACTAAATTCCAGGTCTGGTCCTGAAACAGCAATAAGAATTTTAAAAAAAAAAGATGCTGCTCAACTTACTGTGATAATTTGAGATTGCTGAACTGCCTGGCCAAGAATAATGGTGTAGTAGTGTGGTTTAAATTATCATTTAGGTATTGACATTATAATCAATTTCACTTTACTAAACAAACAATGTCAAGAAATCAAAATATTGACTCAGTTATTACTATTATTATCCCTAAAAGAGAGTTATATAGAGAGTTACCTTCTTGTCTTTTATCCCAAAGAAAAAGACAGATACTCTCTAGAAAATATCCATTAATACAATTCTAGTAGTTATTTAAAAGTTATTTTTCTGATAATAATTTTCTAAAGCTCAGGATACCACCTGGCCATCAGTAAGAATTTACTAAAAAAGAATAATGCCTCATGAATATAACTAAATAATTAGAATGTAAAAAAAAAAATCCTTCATTAAGATTGTATTCTTAGATTTCACTGAAGACAACACAGAGAGATAACAAAGGGAAAATTTAAAGTATACATTGGTAAGCTAGCTATTGCTTTCATACTTGAGCCCTACCTGTTGCATTACAAGTCTCTGCATTGAAGGGCAGCACTTTGACATATTTGTCGTTTGATCCTGTTGCTAGTAACTGTCCACAAGGACTCCAGGCCACACAGTAAATGGATCCTTTATGATGTTTATTCCTTTTAAAACGTACCACTGGCTGCTTAGGAGTGTCATGTGCACTGAAAAGAAAAATTACAGAGATATTTCAATTTCTTACTTGCTAAAATTAGTTAATATGAAGTTCTATATTATGGTTGCTCTGGAGGGAGGGGATAAAAAGAATATCAGACAACAGGTTATTAACAATTTTCAAAGTCATAGAAGAAATAAATTTAAAGCATATTATAATCCAAAAAGTAAAATTACAAACCATTATCATACTAATCTAACGCTCATTTCAAATCACACAGGGAATAGGATATATGACTTTTTAAAAAATCTCCACTTCTCATATTTTCATGGATTTTTAACTCAGAAAAAAAAGAGAAAAGAACAAAAGAGAGCTTATAATGCTTCCAAATTTAAAAAATGCAATAAGCATTTATAAAGCATATAATATGCTTTAATATAATAATATAATATAATTAATATAATATAATATAATATAATATATAATATAATATAATATGATCAATGTGCCTGGGGTTGTAGGGAGGAGTGGAATGGATAAAAAATAAAGGAGGCAAGAGCTCTGTCCAGAGTTTAAAATCTGGCAGGGGTAGATACTGTCCTGACTACCCATATATAATAAGGCAAGTACAAGTTGTTATAGTAATGTATAAAGTACTGGGCCTTAAAGGATAGGGAGAATTTTTACAGAAAAAGATGAAGGCAGGAGAACAGCTTCAGTGACAATAAAATGCAGCAGGGAAACTACCAGCTAAGCATTCAGCATGGGAAAGAGTTTGTGGGGCTAGAGGTGATAAACAAGAGCTATTCAGGGATTGAGTGGGATGGATGTGATAGATGAGGTGCCACTGGCTCAGCTGTGGAGCGTCCTAAATGCTATGCTCCTCAAGTGTTTGACCTTTAATGGCATTCAAACACTGGTTTAGTGGAGTTATAGTGTCTCATCTGCACTTTGAAATGCAGACTAATATTATGATACTAAAGATTTTTCATTGAATATAATGATAAAATCAAGTCTATTGTAAGAAAATGTACCTGTTTCTGGAGAACTATCCTGGAGGATGAAAGGGTAAAATAACATGATATCTAGGATTTACTTTAAAATACTTTAGCAAGCAAACAAACAAAAAGGATGAATGAAGAAAATGTGACAAAAATCTTGACAACTCTTGTATTTCAATGCACTAGTCTCTCTATTTTTAGGTATTTGGGAATTTTCATAATTAAGAAAAATTTTTTAAAAAACAAGAAAAAAGATTAATAAATCTCCAATACAGAAAGTGCTTAATATTGCTCTAGAGAATAGATCTGATCAAAAGATTCTCTTTTCAGCTGCACAGCCAATTCATTGCCAAGTTCTACTGACTCTTTCTTCAAATGGATTTTATCTCAGATCCATCTGCTTTGCTCCATCTCCACTGCCATTACACTAGCCATCAACTATAAAAGCCTCCTACCTTTCTCCTAGCATCTACTCTTATTGCCATCCCATCCACAGCCAGAGTGATCATCTCAAAATACACTTAGATCACAACACTTGCTCTGCTCACTTTCAGCAATTCCCACTACACTCGGCATAAAATCCAAAATGGGTAGAATGCTATGCATAATTTAGCTCATGTCTATGTCTGGCCTTATACTCCAGCCCACCATGCAGCAATCAATCTGAATTTATTTCAGCTCCTCAAAAAGTCAAGCTCTTTCTCACCTCATGTTCCCTCTATATTACTGTCTTCTCTCTTCTCTTCACATGGCTAGGTTCTACTCATCCTCCAATATCAGCTTTAATGCCTCTTCCTCAAAAAGGCCTTTCTATAACTCACCAGCCTGCACCCCACCTCATCCCCATTTTACTCTCTTATATATAGCACCTTATAATTTTTCTTCATAACACCTACAAAAATGTATAATTATATTTATTTGTGTTTTTATTTGCATAATGTCCATCTTCCCCACTAAACCAGAAGTTCCATGAAGTCAAGAAACAGGTTTGTTTTATGTATACCTAGCCCAAAAGCCTAGCATAGTACCTAGCACATAGGAGTTCAAATATATTTGCTAAATAAGCAAATTTATTTTCATAAAAGTCAGTTCTTCCCAGGCTATGAAACATCTGTGCCAGCACAAGAAATACAAAAGATGAGAAATAATTAAGTTAATATCAGGCCATACAAGTCTTTGGTTCTGCCTCCATAGTTACTATTCTCCACTCCCTGATTTAGAATTCTGTCTATCCTCACTCATGTATTTCTACTTAAACAAAAAAATCAGTACCAATAAAGTATAATCCTATCACCTAATATGGGCCCTATGGTTCTTTTTCCTAATCTTAAATGATACTGTAGTCCAAAAGCCAAAATTATTGGTTTCAAACATAGAGATAGCCAAAAAATGCAGATAAATCAAAAATCCTATCTCTCTGTTCCCCAACCTACGCTTATAATAAAAAAGGCTTAAGAATTGTAAAAAAATCTAAAATATACTATGACGTGTAGTGCTTCTTATAATTAAAACTTTTAAAGGTTTGTAGCTTGTATTGTTTGGGTGTTTTTGTCTCCTGGTATGAAAACAGTTCCATTTGTGGCATTCATTTCCCTAATCACAAAATCTCACCAAATAGCTCATGAATTTTGTCATGTTGATTTATTTTGATAGTAAAAGTTTTAACAAGTAAATTGACAAAAAGAGTACCTAAACCAAAATGTAAAGAGTTCAAATCCAGTTTTCTGTGAGGTTAATCTAAGCTATTTGCTTTCTTAGTAACATTAAATGATTAGTTGTACACCTAACAGATAAGGTCATATGTCCATTTTTAATAAAATATGTCTTTGAAGACATATGACTTATTTTCAAATCCCATAATCTGTTAAAACACAAGGTAAAATCATTTTTAGGTTGATCAAATGAAACTCTAATTTTTGTAGGTTTGAAATGGTCAAATATCATTCTCTAAAGGTATTATAGGAAATCTGTATTTTCTCAAAGTCTATAACTAGCGTTACTTTGTCTTTATCTTATGTAATTTAATAGGAATACAGTAGTACCCCCTTATCCATGGTTTTGCTTTCCAGTTTCAGTCACAACCATGGTCTGAAAAAAGATGAGTACCGTACAATATATTTTGATAAAGAACACAGTCACATAACTTTTATTACAGAATATTGTTAGAATTATGTTTTATTATTAGTTATTGTTTTTAATCTTACTGTACCTAATTTATAAACTAAAATTTATCATAGGTATGTATGTATAGGAAAAATATATATATACAGGGTTCAATACTATCCGTGGTTTCAGGCATCCACTGGAGGTCTTGAAACATATCCTCCAAGGATAAGAAGGGAATACTGTAAAGAAATTTTCAGATAAAAACCAAAATACAGTCATGGAAATAAGGAAGACTACAGTACTGAATGAAGAATAACCTAATCAAAAACATTCTATGAAAAAAGTATAAAGTTAATCAATGACTTAAGTATATTTTGTAAGCATTGAAAATAAAAATAAAGCTTAACAGAAGGAAAGGAAGTAAGAATTGAAACACTATGAAATGGCAATTCTGAAAAAGGAAAAAATAAAGCTAAATTAAAAACTAAGACAAGAATGGCAGGACAAACCATCTCTCCTTACCTTGGGTCAATTACTTCTGGATAGGCACATACTCTCAGAGTTTTTGAATTTGAACCAACAGCATATAAACCACCACCTGGATGAAAAGCCACTGCTCTAACTGCTTGTGTATCTTCTAGGGTATTAATACAAACAAACTGTTTTTTTGCTTTGTCATCCTATGGAAAGAATGAATATGAAAGTCATCATATGAAAAAAATGAAATTGAAAGAATTCAGGTTAGCTGGTTAGCTCAGTTGGTTAGAGCTCAGCTGGTTAGGGAGCAGTATTCATAAGACTAAGGTCAAGGGTTCAGATCCCTGAACCAGTCAGCTGCCAAAAAAAATAAAGAAAAGAAAAAATTCATCTTTAACCCATTTTAAATTCATTTGAACTGTATTATTCCTGCCTCATCAGTTTACATTTACTACCTACAGTCATATATTCCTTTAAGTAGCAAATCCAAATTAATCCTAATTTTTCTATTTTTTTTTGGCCAAACTAAGCTCAGAAAGTTCATAAACATTCAAGTTCTTCTTTGCTTTCTATGACAAAATATAAGAATAAATATGCATTCCCATATTAAGTTCTCCTTAACTATCAAGGAAGGCTAAGAAATAGCCCACATATATACAAGTTCTTACAAAAACAAACATTATTTTTGTTTCTAAAAGTGGAAGGTATAAAGAACTATTATTTAATCCACTTAAGGTAAAAAAGAAAGTTTACCATTATCTCTAGAAGTGAATATTTCAGTATTTCAAATTGAAATTGCAAAATACCCTTTTAAAACTGTAAAAATTATTTTAATCAGAGCATTTGAGTTGGATTTTTATTTTAAATCACCAGCCTATTTATCCACAGCTCTCTTCTGAAGAGACAAGTTGAAGCAGTTCTGTATGAAAGCTTTGGGGACTTCTGCTATTAGTATTATTTGAAACCACTCTATTACCCTGACCAGGACTGAATGGATATGGAACAGGACTTCCAGACTGGGTGTGATCAAAAGATTCAAACAAATCCTGTCTTTGGGAAGTATGAATGTTGAGTACACATGCAAAGGCAATTCACTTCAGCTCTGGTTGTATTCTGAGAGCTCTAGGACCCATGAAAAGACCATGCCTCTCCCTACCTAAGCTTTTGTGTATTCATCCACATTGGGGGGGGGGGGGGAACCTGATGTGTCACAAAATGTTTGTCATATGTAATTGAATTTAATTCTTGTGTTATTCATATGAATTTATTTGACTAGAAATACTACATTTTCCATTAACCCATATACAAGGAATATGACTGCTTGCCAAACAAATAGCATGGGGTAAGAGAAAAAAGGAGGGGAATGACTAATTGATTAAATGGCCTATAGCACATTAATAATTACTAAGGGTTGCTTTAAGCAGAAGGCACACAATTTGATTTTTAATTGCTCTCCTCCAGTGTGTTTTAAAATTTTAAATTTGTGACCATTTTTAAAATAGGAGATTTCACATAAAAATCTAGATGTCTAGCTTTTCTTGAAAATCAAAGAACTATAAACACTGTGCTTGCATATATCTTTGTGCAAAGGACAAATATTTCTATGTGCTTATCATGAAAATGGTCAAGTTTATTCATTTATGTTACCTGTTTGATTACTATAAGCATCTGGACCAGCATCTTTGTTTATGGGGTTAAAATTAGGGAAAATAAGATAGAGTGAAGCTGTATACTAGTTAGGGAAGCATGTCTAGTTCCAAAGCAAAAAATGAGTGTATTGATGAGAAGCCCAAAGGAAATACCAATAATATCTGAACAAATTAACCATAGGGTTCAGAGAGTAATGCATAACCCCAATTTATGTGCCAATGTCACTACTAGGCCATTAATATGAATACTCCCAAATGTGCTTTCTAAGGCAACATCTTCCCTTAGCCCAGTAAAAGCTACTACCTTGAAATAAACACCAGCATTAATAATGACTATTTCTAAAAATGGCTCTTTCTTTGAATTGAGAATGCCTTAGCAAAATTTCCAAATATATATGAAAATAATGAAACCTCCTTCCCAAAAGTATTACCTCTTCCCCTCTCGACCTTGACAGATTTCCTGAGGAATCTCCAAGAGCTGGCTTAATGACCGAATGTTCTGATGAGCTGTGGGAGTAGAAATTCAAATAAAGTTTACTCTGAATACCAAAATAGAACTAAATTAATTTATCCTTTCAATCTCTAATTTTTCTTTTTAGCAAATGAGCCTTACTGACCCTAGTCAAAATTACTCTCTGGAGACATTTTTAAGAGGCTCAGGATTCAGTGATACCAAGCATAATTGTAAGAAGGGACTGAAAAGTCATTCTGGAAAAAAGAAGTGGACTTTGAAGTCCACCTATTTTATAGTGAGATGTCAAGTACCTTTCCCCTACTTAGTTCCAGAATCCTGTTTGCTATGCTTAAATCCTACCCCAGGCGAGAGCCCAGAGATGGGTCTTTAGAAAATTATCTGGCCCAAGAGAAAAAAATAACAGAAACTGACAGTGAGGGCTGAAGGTCCCTTAATAAAACAATGTTTCCACTTAATCACCTTTCTGTGTGGCCAACAGGTGGATGGATCTACCTACCTACGTAGCCCTTCCTTCCAATCAGCTTTTTTTTTTAAAAAAATGCTTCACTCTTTACAGATAGACAAAGATTTCCAGATACTTTAAGAAAGCACCTACATAAAAGCCAGAGACTAAAACAAACAGAAAAAGGAACTCAGAAGAAGAGATAATTCAGAGAACAAAAGCTACAAAAATATAATTAAAATCCTTAGGAATATAAGAGGAAATAATAAATCCAGGACACAAGAACAAGATTTAAAAAAAAAAAAACAGAAAATTCAGAGAATAAGAAAGAGCTCTTAGAAAATTAAAATATGATAGCAGAAAAACAGTAAATCAATTGAAAATGGAGGTAAGAAAATTGCTAAATAAATAATAATTTTTCAATTTCCCAGAAGTTAAGTTTCCAGCTCAAAAGGGCCCATGACATAGCAAGCAGAATGAAGGAAAAAAGATCCACTCTGAAGTACACCATCATGAAGTTTTAGAACATCAGGGAAGAAAAGGACCTGAAAAATTCCAGAGTGGAAAAGCAACAGGCTTCATCCAAAGGATCAGGATTCAAAATGGCATCAGACTTGTTAATAAGAACACTGAAATTGTAAGATCATGTAACAACACCTTTGAAATGCTGAGGAATGATTTCTTTCCTTTTTTTTTTTTTTTTTTTGGTGGCTGGTTGGTACAGGGATCCAAACCCTTGACCTTGATGTTATAACACTGCACTCTAACCAACTGAGCTAAGCAGCCAATCCAGGAATGACTTCTATCCTAGAATTCTATACCCGGCTATACTAACAAACCAAGTGTGAAATATAGTAAACTAATTTTTAGACATGCAAGGTCTCAGAAACTTCATCTCTGATGTACCCTTTCTCAGGAAACTACATGAGATCCTGAAAACAGGTGATCCAATCAGGGAAGAGGCAAAGGAAATCCCAGAAGGATAGTGAGGGAAGACCCAGGATTCTCTAGGCCTGTATAAAATGGCCTGGAAGCAACATAAGGTGAAACACAAGGGATCCTGAAGGAATGTCTCCCAGGAAAAAACATGAACTAGAAAAACTATCTGACTTTTTTTACTATGAGAGAAGTTTTATAATTTTATAGTTCTGTCAAAGTATTTGCAGATAGTTTAGTGACAGATACTAAAAAAACTGAGCATGCATGCATACAAACATGTATATCAAATAGAGGAAATTACTGTCCCCAGGAAAAACAAAAGGTTATATGAAAAGTATATGTAATCACTGAATACTGATTTAAATAAAAATTTATAGATATTGGAAAGAAGGGGTAAAGTGAGTGTGTTGCAGGTGAGAAGTATGGTAGGGAATAAATGGATAATAAAACTAGTAACAAAAGCAAGATATTCAGAAATGTAAAAATATATAACAAAAGAAACAGTCAAATTGGTTGAAAATGGCAGCCTATAGGAAATAAAAACCATGGACAAAGATTTTATTTTAAGCCTTGAAGTACTATTTGTCTTTTTAAACCATATATGTATATTACTTTGATAAAAATAAAAATTAAATTTTACAATTTGAGTTCTAGTTTGGGAAGTACTCAAACAAGTATTATAGTATCTGTAACGAAGAAGCAAATATTAGATAAACATATGAGTTGAAATAAAACTAGAGTTTTTGATACTAATTTATTTGTAAGGCTAATTCCTATAAGCATCCAAGTGCCAAATGCAAGTTACACATTTTAAATGAACCACCTTGAAAAGCATTTTAAGTTCAGAATATGTATTTTTTGTTGTTTGTTGTTTTTTATTTCTGTTTTGGTAGCTGACCAGTACAGGGATCTGAACCGTTGAACTTGGTGTTATAACACCACACTCTAACCAACTGAGCTAACAGGCCAGCCCTATATTAAAAGTAGATAAAGAAAATCCTCCTTAACTATTCCCACTGCATAAATTAACACTTGTTTGCTAATGATAGTAAGACAAAAATTTACTGACTAGCAAAAACATAAATATGTGAAATCTTCAACTGCTGTAATTGCCAGAGCTGCCAACACTGTCTTGCTGCCATCACCCCACCATGTTATAAAACATCTTCCTGTGCCCTGGAAGTCTGTAAGTTTTAAGATTATTAGTTGAAAGATGCCAGTGGCAAGAAAAAAGAAAATCAGAGAGAAGATAAAGCCTAAAACTGTAGGATTTCTGAGTAAGATGACTTATAAAAAATAGAATTGCATTGGTGGTGACAAGGAAGCAAAAAGAAAAAAAAGGAAGTAAAATAAAGACTATAAAGAGACTTACAAGTTGGTAGAAGAGAATATAGGTAAATGAAGGCAGATTAGGAAAAAATTGGTAGGTAGTGAGCTCCAAAAACTTTTATTTGTAAGGCTCCAAAGAAAAGTTCAACTTTCTATGATTCTATTCATTAATAGGAAGTTAATATTTCCCAGTTTTACGAAGTCAAGCACTTACATTTGGCTTCCGCAAGGTGATTCCTCCAGAAAAGGTATGTGATTTGTTGATCCGGGATTACGAGGAGTGCTTGTGTGAATATTTGAAATATCATGTGTTAATCTCTGACTAGAGTCTTGGGGTGGTGTAGCAAAACTAGTCATAGAAGAACCATTAGATCCATTGCCTTTGCTCCCGTTACATTGCTGGTTGAGCGTTGATACCTCATTACCAAGGCTATCCATTCCAATATTCAATTCACCAAGCTTTTGAATAGACCTATAAATTAAACAATGAAATTATTTTAAAATAAAAACTTAATTACATTCCTAATGTACAGAAGATTAAGTTTGAAAAGGGAAATACATGTACATAAAATATATAATTTATGGCAAATTTAGTATTAATAATTACCATCATCAGCTTAAGATATAACCAAGATATTGAAAAAAGATCCAAATTTTCCCAGTGTAGAGTAGATAGGCATAATGGGTATCATGAACTTTTTAAAAGCACCTTTTATCATAAAAATAGGGGAAAAAACCTGTTTCTTCCCCAGTATATCTTTCCCTATTTCTTCCCCAGTATATCTTTGCTTTAATTTTCAATATAAAACTTAATTTCCAAAACTAGTCAATAACAATTTCACCACTACCAAAATTTCTCACCAACAAAACAAGCTACTTTCATTCCATCTGTCTCTAGTAACATCATTCAACTAGGAAATGGATAATTAGAACAGGCCATAATGAGACAAAAGTCAAGTGGCATCCCTATTATTTACACGGGTGCTCATTCACTCATTCTACAAATATTACTTGTCAGTTTCTGATCTAGGCACTGGCAAGATTCTTTTAAAAAGGGAGCAAAACAAGTTAGCCTCAGGACCTTTCCCTCACCAAACACAAGTAGTCTCTCTATCAGGGTGGCCTGACTCCTTTCGTTGGGTTCAGGACTACAAAGGACACAAAGAGGAAGCTCCCAGGTTCTCTTAAGATTTAGATACCAAACTGGCCCAGCATCACTTCCTCCAGCCTAGATGCAATATAAGAGAAGACTAACACAACGGGTGTGATTGTTAAAAGGTTGGGTTTCATCATATTTTTTAATTTTCCTACAACATTAAACATTGTGTGCATATATTTTTAGGGTCTAAAAAAATGAATTAAAAAAAAAGCAGTTCAATATTATTAAAGGAATTGGCAGCCTTTACTAAATACATATCAGTTAAAAATTTTAATTAGGCAGCCTTTTCCAAATTGTGTTCTGTGAAACATTAATCCCATAAAATGCTCCCCATAAAAAAGGAGCTGAGGTCAAATCAATTTGGGAAATGCATGCTGAGTTAAATATAAAGAGTCTTTAAGATGCTAATACATCATTTTGACTCTCCTAAAGTGGGGCAGGATGGGGGAGGGGCAGAATATGCCTATAATAAGTGCCAAATCAGTGGTACCAATTATTAGTATTGATAAAAACGGAAGATCAAAAGGTATAAAGTAATGACATAGTACTATCAGTAAAAATTCTACCATGTTATAATTGATATTTTTTCAATAAGATCTATTAAAGGAAACAACTTATTTCTCTTCCTCTTTCTATACCTCTTGGAAGGAAGAAGCAAATTTTGTATTTGGAAACAATGATCTGCTGCAAGAATGATTTGGGATAAAACATTAAGGAGAAAAAGTACATTTTAACTTATAGATTCTATCTCTATTCAATTTGTCCTTGATATTAGTCAGGTACTTTAAAGTCCTAGTATAGGCTCATCAGATACATAAAACTAAGAGTCTAGAAGAAAAGACTGAACAAAAATATTCTATTAAAGGTTTAGAAAACAATAGTTAAGAGGATGATGGAGAATTTATGTAAAACTAATTTACAAAAACTTAGGATAAATATCCATTCATATCTATAGAACTGACTATCCTCGGGATTTTTATAACATACTTACCTTTTAATGTAATTTTAAACTCTGATAGCTAAAGAAGTTGAAAATAGCTGTTTAACAATAAATATGCTCTAAAACAAACCTAAATTAGAAGAAAGAATTTGAATTTTATTAATCCTTGACTCTAAAGGAAAGATAAATCTTCTTGAATAGTTTAACCTTTTACTGTGGAAGTACATCCTACCACTACTGGGGGTCACAGAATCTTGCCACTTAGTCTTCTAATTCACTGCTAGATATCTGCTTTCACTGAAAAATAAGTTGACCAGGAAGTCAAATTGCAATTATGACTTTTATGGATATGAAGAAAACATCCAAAAACCAGAAGTGGCAATTCATCGGGTTAGCATAATTCTGACAAGCCACTTACTTGATCAGAGGTGATAAGAAAACGATCCCCAAATTGAATATTTACAGGCCTACTGAGACTCTTGAGATCACCACTATAATATACACTACCTGTGTGAAGGTTTGAAGACGAGATCAATTTCCAGCTCAGTGACTTACACAATTCTCAGAGTGTCAAGCAGACTACTTCTAATATTAAACCAAGTGAAGAACTGACAGTCGCTATTACAGTTGCCTTATCACAAACATGATGATAGCCAACATTTATAGTATACTTATGCATCAGGAACTGTTCTCAGTACTTGTACATATATCAACTCATTTAATCTCTCAACAACCCTTGCTAATTTAAGTACATATACTCTGGTTTATTGACTTTTAAAAACATATATATTACTCTCATAATTAAAAACAATATAGTTCATATTATTCTGGCAGAAATTATAAGAAAGAATCATTTTAATATATTGAATCCAAAAGAATCTATAGGTTTAAGCACTCATAATAACAATAAAAATAATAGCTAACAATATATATTAGTACATACAGTGTACCAGGTACTGTTCTAAGCACTTCATATAGATTAACTCATTTAATCTTCATGGCAACCTTGTGAAGTAGATGAGGAAATAGGCAAAAAGAAACTAAGTAACCTCCCCTAGGTCCTTAGCTACCCTAGGACAACTGGATCCATCTGGTCGTCTGCTTCCAGCCTTTGTAATGAACCACCACACTCTCCTGCTCTAGTTTCTTAGAGAAGGACAAAACTCCATGAGCCCTCAGAATGCTGTGACTGGAAGGCATATAACTCCATGTTACTTGAAACACTTAAGAAGCCTTAAAGCTTCAAACTATACACAAAGTAGCAGTTATTGCTTATTTTAAATGGCTTTTAAATAATTCCTGACATTTTAAAAAGTGACTTAAAGACCAACCTATTAAGGAATTGTTCAGTAAGATTTTGCTGCTGATCAGGACCATCCTCCTGATTCACACCTCCTTCAAGCAACATCTGTTGGTATATCTGTCGCTGTTGCTCCTTCTGTTCTAAATGCTGTTGATAGCGTAATCTTTGCCTATAATATTCTTGAAATTGTTCTGTTGAATCTCGAAGCTTAAAAATATTAGAAAAAAACAATATATTTGAGCGTAGTGTGACTGAATATACATCTTCAATGAAAAGTATCTTCTATAAATGCTGGATAAAATATACAACTAGCTATACTTAACAATCACAAAATACTTAATACTGCTCTTTGAAAAATAGCATAGTATCCACGAGTCTTTTTTTTTTTTTTTTTTTTTATCCACGAGTCTTAATACTCAAGCAGATCAGCTAATTTGCTTTATTCCACAGCAACAGCCTAACCAAAATCAATTGTTGGCCTGGTTCCTTGACTAACCCCAAAATAAAAATATGAATGATAGTGGTTATAAGGGGAACATGGTCAGAGACTATGAATGTAGATACAGCCTAATGCAAATTTGGCATTATTTGAAAAAAAAAAAAAATACACACTGAGGGACTGCATCGATATCTAATAAACACAATATTAACCTTGTCAATCATGCTAATTCAAGCATGTAAATGGTCTAATAGGTTTCTACAGAAACAAAATTTCCCTCAGAAAAAACAGGTTTCAAATATCCTTTCACAAGAATGAACATATGGGTGTTAAATTTGGCCGTCTCAACATTTCTACTTCATCCTTCTAAAAAACTGTATAGCACTCAAACTTACAGGACTGAGATAGTTAGTGAATTCCAATACTGGCAAAGAAAGAATCCTCTACCAAGCCAGAGTCTAGTCATATTCATGTATCATGTGCCCTGGGGTTACCCTGGAACAAATCAATCATCTCTAAAATTGACCAACACTGACAATAAGCTTAACCAAGAGTCTTATACAGCTATCTAAAAGCTAAAACTGTCTCAGGAAATAGAAACAATCCTTCACTATTTCATAACTTACAGCAATAACTGAGATAAAATTATCCATAGGTTATTTTTATTATTGTAAAATAATAATTTTTATTATTGTAAAATAAAAATAACATAAAATCTGTCATTTTAACCATTTTAAGTGGCATTAATAGTACTCAAAATGTTGGGCGACCATTATCGCTACCTATTTCCAAAATGTTTTCATATCTCCAAATAGAAACTCTGTAACCGTTAAATTCCCATTCTCCCCTCCTCTCAGCCCCTGGAAATCTCTACTCTACTTTCTGTCTCTATGAATTTGCCTATTCTAGACATTTCATATAACTGGGATCACATAATATTCATCCTTTTGTGTAGGGTTTATTTCACTTAGCATGAGGTTTTCAAGTTTCATCCATGCTGTAGCATGTATCAGAACTTCATTTCTTTTTATAGCTAAATAATATTCCATTGTATGTATACACCATATTTGTTTATCCATTCCTCTGTGGATGGACACTGGGTTATTTCCACCTTTTGGCTACTGTGAATAACAGTGCTATGAACATGGACGTACAAATACCTGTTTGAGTCCTTGCTTTCAATTTTTGGGGGTATATACATACCCGAGAGTGGAATTACTGTGTCACATGATAATTCTTTACTTAGCTTTTGAGGAACCAGCAAACTTTTTTCCACAGTGGCTGCAGCATTTTACATTCCAATCAGCAATGTAAATGGGTTCAAAATTTCTTCACATCCTCACAAATACCTATTATTTTCCATTGTTTTGATTATAGCCATCCTAGCAGGTGTAAAATTATGTCTCATTGTGGCTTTGATTTGCATCTCCCTAATGACTAGTGGCATTAGGTATCTTTTCATGTGTTTATTAGCCATTTGTATATATTCTTTGGAGAAATTTCTACTCAAGTGTTTTGCCCTTTTTTTAATTGGGTTGTTTGCCTTTTTGTTGTTGAGCTGTAGGAGTTCTTTATATATTCTGGCTATTAAGCCTTATCAGACATGTGATTTGCAAATATTTTTCCCATTCTGTAGGTTGATTTTTCACTTCCTTAATAATGTCTTTTGATGTACAATGCACAAATTAATTTTGATGAAGTCCAATTTATTTTTACTTCTGTTGCTCATGCTTTTGGTGTAATAATCTAAGAGTACATTACAAAATCCAAGGTCATCAAGATTTACCCCTACTTTTTCCCAAAGAGTTTTATGGTTTTAGTTCTTACAGGTTGTTGACCCATTCTGACTAAATTTTTCTATAGTGTGAGGGAGAGATCCATCTTCATTCTTTTACATGCAGAAACCCAGTCATCCCAGTACCATCTGCTGGAGACACAATTGTTTCTCCATTGAATGGACCTGGCACACTTACCAAAAATCAACTGGCCATACATGTATGGGATTATTTCTGGACTCTTTTCATTCCATTGGTCTATGCATCTATCATCTTTATGAAAGTACCACACTGTTTTGATTACTGTATCTTTGTAACAAGTTTGAAATCATGATGTATGAGTCCTACAATTTTGTTGTTCTTTTTCAAGATTGTTTTGGCTATTTGGGACCTCTTGCAATTCCATATAAATTTCTAGATTGGTTTTTCCATACTGAAAAAGACACTGGGGAATTTTTATAGGGATTACATTGGATCTGTAGCTTTCATTGGGTAGTACTGACATCTTAACAATATCAAATAATCTTCCTATCCGTGAACACATGATGTGTTTCCTTTACTTAGGTCTTCTTTAATTTCTTTCAGCAATGCTTTAAAGTTTTCTGTGTACATGTCTTTCACCTCTTTGTTCTAATTTATTCCCAGGTATTTTATTCTTTTATGTGTTATTATAAATAGAATTGCTTTCTTAATTTCCTTGCTTAATTATTCATTGCTAGAATACAGAACCACAATTGATTTTTGCATGTTGATCTTGTACTCTGCAACTTTGCTGAATCTATTTATTAGCTCTAACAACTTTCTTGTGAATTCTTTAGGATATTCTATATATAGGATCATGTAATCTGCAAACAGAGATAGTTTTACCTCTTCCTTTCCAATCTTGGTGCCTTTTGGAGGCTGACCAGCTAGCTCAGTTGGTTAGAGTGCCACCTTGTAACACCAATCTGGATGCCTTTTATTTCTTCTTATCTAACTGCTCTAGCTAGAATTTCCAGTAAATGTTCAATAGCAATAGTGAAAGTAGGCATTTGTTCTCTGTTCCTGATCTTAGAGGGAGAGCTCTCGGTCTTTCATCACTGAGTAAGATGTCAGCTGTGGGTTTCTCATAAATGCCCTTTATCATGATGAGGAAGGTCCCTCTATTCCTAATTTCCTGAGAGTGTGTTGAATTTTGCCAAATGCCTTTTCTGCATCAATTAAGATGATCACACAGTTTTTTTTCTTTCATTCTATTAATGTGCTATATTACACTGATTTTTTTTTTTTGTCATAATTGATTATACATATGTTTGGGTTTCAATGTTGACATATGTCGAACAAACCAATATTACTAGTATATATATTATTACAAATCATACTTATTCTTTATGCTCTTTGTCCCATCTCTCCCCATTCCCTTCTTCTTTCCCCTCCCCCTCTAATTTCTCTGGATTTCTTCTCTCCTTCTGAAAGAACAATGGTTACTATGTTGATTTGTTGCCTAGATTCTCTGACCAATGCTGAGAGGTGTGTTCAGGTCCCCAAATATTATCATAGAGCACATGCTTCTTCTGTCACTCTGGAATGGGCTGCGTGGAGAGAGACCATTGTTTTCTTGGTCTCTGCTGGTGAGACTCTCGTATAAATGCACTCCAGTGGATGGCAGACCATCTGCGTGGTGGTTGCGACGTCTAGCCACTTTCTCGGCAGCCGTGGTTACTGTGGTGGCTGTGGTGGGTCACTCACATGGAGATGTTTTTGGTATGCTCCTTGGTGCTGGCAGTGTGTCTCGTTGTGGGTAGGGGTTCTGGTCCCCAGCTCAATGCCTCAGGACCCCGGTCAGGCCCTAAGGCACTAGCAGTGTGCCTGGTTGTGGGAGGGGGGTCTGGTCCCTGGCTCCAGACTTCAGGCCCCCAGGCAGGCACCAAGGCACTGGCAGTGTGCCTGGTTGTGGGAGGGGGGTTACACTGATTTTCTTATGTTGAACAATGCTCGTCTTTCCATAAATCCCACTTGGTCACAGTGTATAATCTTTTTAATATGCTGTTGGATTTGGTTTGCTAGTATGAGGGCACTTCAAAAGTTCATGGTAGGCTGGCCAGTTAGCTCAGTTGGTTAGAGCACGATGTTGTTAATGCCAAGATCTAGGTTTCAAATCCTTGTACAAGCTGGCCACCAAAAAAAAAAAAAAAAGTTCATGGAAAGATTCTTATTATCTTTTAATTCTATTTTTCATGAACTTTTTGAAGTACCCTCATATTTTGCTGAAGAATTTTTGCTTCTATATTCATAAAGGATATTTGGTCTGTAGTTTTCTTTTCTTGTGATGTCTTTATCTGGTTTTGGTATCAAGGTAATGCTGGCCTCATAGAATGACTTAGGAAGTATTCCCTCCTGTTCTATTTTTTGGAAGAGTTTGTGAGGGACTGCTGTTTACTCTTCTTTAAATGTTTCGTAGACTTCACCAGTGAAGCAACCTGATCCTGGACTTTTCATTGTTGGGAGGTTTTTGACTACCGACCAATTTCTTTACTTGTTATAGGTCTGTTGAGATTTTCTATTTTGTCTTGAGTCACTTTAGATAATTTACGTGTTCCTTGGAATTCATCCATTTCATCTAGATTATCTGATTTGGTGGCTTACAATTGGTGAGTGTTCTTATAATCCTTTTTATTACTATAAGGTCAATAGTAACATCCCCACTTTCATTTCTGATTTTAGATATTTGTCTTCTCTTTTTCCCTTTGTCAGTCTAGCTTAAAGGTCTATCAGCATTGTTGATATGTTCAAACAACAAACTTTTGGTTTTATTGGTTCTCTCTATAGTTTTTCTATTCTCTATTTTCTTTATTGCCCCTCTAATTTTTATTTCCTTCCTTATGCTATCTTTGGGTTTGGTTTGCTCTTCTTTTTCTAGTTCCTCAAGTCATAAAATTAAGTTATTGATTTGAGATCTTTCTTCTTCTTTTTTTTTTTTTTGATAGCCAACTAGGTGTGGGGTTTCTTCTTTCTGAATGCAGGCATTTACAGACATAAACTTCCCTCCAGCACTGCCTTCGCTGCATTGCATAGATTTTGGTATGTTACAGTTTCATTTTCATCAGTCTCTATGTATTTTCTAATTTCCCTTTTGATTTCTTCTTTGACCCATTGGTTGGTTAAGAGTGTATTGGTTTAATTTCTTGAAATTTGCAAATTTCCAATTTTCCTTCTGTTATTAATTTTTAGCTTCATTCCACTATGGTCAGAGAAGATACTTTGGCATGATTTTAATCTGTTAAAATTTACTGAGACTTGTATTGTGCCCTAACATATGATCTATCCTAAAGAATGCTCCATATGCACTTGAGAAGGATGTGTGTTCTGCTGTTGTTGTGTGAAATGTTTTGTGTATGTCCATTAGGTCTAGTTGGTTTATGGTATTGTTCAAGTTCTCTATACCCCCATTGATCTTCTATTCAAATGTTCTATCTATTACTGTAAGTGGGGTATTGAAAATTCCAACAATTGTTGCAGAACTATTTCTCACTTCAATTCTGTCAATGTATACATCATACTTTAGGGCTTGGAGACTGGCCAGTTAGCTCAATTGGTTAGAGCATAGTGTTATAACACCAGGGTCAAGGGTTTGGATCCCCATACCAGCCAGCTGCCAAAAAAAAAAAAAAATTAAATACACACACACACACACACACACACACACACACACACACGTATAAAAAATAAAAGTACATATCCATATGCACTTTTAATAGTAATTTTTCTATTTCATTCTTAATGTTTAGTTGAAAATAAACAAAAAAATTTATTCAACTTATTAAAACCACCTGACAACCCCTTCTAAGAGGCATACAACATAAAATTTATACCGTACTTCACAATATAATTTCCTCTCAAAAACACCAAAGAAAAATAATCTGGAACCCTACACTTAGATAAAAGTATTATTCTATATTATAAATGTCTAATTTCTTGTTCATTAAATATAATTAGTAAAATATACAGCATATCTTAAAAATGCAAACTAGCTACATTTAATGTAAGGTTATTTGAGTCCTCAAATATGTAAGACTAATGTCAACTGTGGTATTTTAGACTGTTAATAAATTCACCTGTTAAAAGCTACTCCCAAATATCAGAAAATTCTTTTAAAATTCTATCCTAGCAATACTATTACTTCTTACAAAAAAATAACTATAAAAGACACTAGGTGTAGTAAATATTACCTCATTTTTTTCTTGCTTAGCTGGTGCTGGATTCTGTGCTCCATTTGCAGGCTCTTTTTCTGAAACTGAACTCTGGCCCAAGATTTCACTGCTGATAGGCCGCTGTGCCTCAACAGGTGTATCACTTCTTCCAGAAAGGTGTAAAAAACCAAAAAGGTAGAGATGGAAGTGAAGGAAAATATATTTTAGTTACAGAAATTTCAATTTTAAAAAATGAATATTTAGCCTATGTGTTTATCAACTGTACAAAATTTAATTTTTAAATTTTCCTTTCTTAAGAACACTA
The DNA here is from genome assembly GCF_027409185.1 of Cynocephalus volans. Classification (NCBI taxonomy): domain Eukaryota; kingdom Metazoa; phylum Chordata; class Mammalia; order Dermoptera; family Cynocephalidae; genus Cynocephalus; species Cynocephalus volans. Next base: position 96,182,682 of record NC_084467.1, read on the forward strand.
TAAAAAGTGTTTTAAAAAATAGAATATGCTTTTTATGGAGGAGCACTGAGTTATTAAGCAAAGACAGTAGTCTAAAATCAGTTGTGTGGCCTTGGGACAGTCACTTATATTCTCTGTGGCTCAGCTTCATCTATAAAATGAATAATATATTGGATGATCTAATGCCTAAATTCCTTCTGAAATCTAAATCTGTGATTTTGTTACCCAAACATTTATCTTTTCCTCCAATATGAGGAAAATTTTTAATTCTACAAAATTTTTAAGTTTTTTGAGATTTTATTAAAAGGCTTTCTTTGGTCTACTTGCACTTAACATAAAATCTAAACATACATCTTTCCAGTATTATAATGTGTACTAACTATTAGCTTGAGATCTTATGTCAGGTTGTTCCTAATATTCTTCCAAAACACTAACAATCTCTACTTTTCATAGTTACTCTGTTCAAAATTTTTAATAACTAACTTCATCTGAAGATGAATACCAGAGACATTTACACAGATTACCTATTCATACAAAGCACCATGTGAACAACTATGAAAGTAAAATGATCTCTGCCTTCAAGGAATTTGATTATGAGGTAACCTCATAATAGCTTCTTCAGGAAGAAGTATATAAGACACAAAATATAGGTCTAGGGTTCAGGAAAGCAGAGCTAGGTATACTCATCTTCACAAAGTCATCATTAATTAGGAACCTGTACTCTGGAGTACCTAAACATACATACATACATATGCACACATCCAGGGGAGAAAGTAGAAAGACCTGGGAAGAGTTTTCAGCTACCAGACTATTCTGTAAATTACTAATGACCATGAGAAGCCCCCTTTTATGCCCATAAAATAAAATTTGTAAGAGTTTTTAACTGTATAGAGATAGAATAAAATGACCATCATAAAATAACATTTCATTTAATTTTGCAATTTAAACAGAACTTTCACTTAACTTGCACATTAGCCTTTGAAATAAGTTATAACCCCCATTTCACAGAGAAGAAACAGACTCAGAAAAACAAGAGATTTTCCTAAAACTGCATACCTAGTAAATAGAGCTAGAACCTGAACCTAGGTCTTCAGTCTCCAAATCCAATGCTGGCCCATACCTGAGGACACTGCAATTATGAGACCATTATATTGAATAGCCAAAGCTTACATACTTCAACTGATTTTTCTCCATTTTGAGTTTATTTCTATTCACGTGAAAAGATACCCTTACAAAATACCACATACTCCCTTACAAACATTTCTTTCTTGTTTTATCTTCTTGCTCATCGTAGCAGCTCAATCATCATATCCCCAGTATGTAACATGGTGTTAGCATATAGTAAACATTCAAATATTTTTTAAATGGATACTGACTTCAAACAAGTATTACCAGAAGCAGGAGTCTCTTCATGTGGTATCTTTAACATAATTAATTTAATTGAGCTTCACAATTTTTAAAAATTATACCTAATATACTTTTATTTATTTATTTATTTATTTATTTATGTATATATGTATGTATTTATTTGGCAGCTGGCTGGTACAGGGATCCAAACCCTTGACTTTTTAAAACAAGTAAACTTATTCCAAAGTAAATTTTTATACTTCATCCACAGCAAGGTAGCTCTCCCACAGCATTTCATTAACAGTCCTTCTGACATACTGTCCTTACCAAAGCTATGAGATCTGAAGAAAATAAATTTACATTTATCGAGCACCAATCACATGCTTGCCACTCTGCTAGGAGCTTTTTCTCATTTTGCAAGTCAATACTCTATTTTATAGAGGAGGTAATTGAGGCTCAGAGAGATTAAATAACTTTCCCAAGGTCACACAGCTAGTAAATGGCAAAGCTATTGTTCAAACCCAAGTCATATTCCACACTGCTTTGCCTCAAAATTTTTCTAATTTCAGAGGCATGAGAGACATTTTCTGGATTATTGCTACTGCTCAGCTGATAATACACGTATTACTTACTTTCTGACTTGTGACACTTTACTTCTCTGCTTTTTCTATGATGGTCCAATAGCTTATACTACATTTATTTTCATCTTTACCCAGACATTCCTCAATTTCTGCTACTTTATGTAGGAAAAAGCACATGTACAGTCAGATTTGGCAGGATTTTTGTGCATCTTTCTTCTATAAAAGACAATCCTACTGATGTACTAGCCCTAACATGCCATTCATACACTGATCAAGAACCTTCGGTCATCTTATATACATAGAAGAATATCCGTGGTTCCCCGAGAATTGAAGCCAAGCATTCCAGACAATGAAAATTTTCTCTAAAGGGGCAGGAAAGATCAAGAAAAATTTAAAATAGTCTCTACCAATGCTCAAAACTCCCTATTTCTTTGGGATATAAAGAGGATGTGCCTATATGAAATTATACTCATCCATTTTTCATCACTAGATATCATCTTTATCTTTCTAATATAAAATACGGGGCAATAAGTCAGTCACCTTAAGAAGTCACCCTAGCCTTCAAGAAGTCCCTCACTTAACTAAGCCTAGTTAGACCCCTCCACTTTACAAGTATCACAACCCCCCCCTACAATCTCATAGCAACGTAACAGAAAACGCTTCCTTATATGTTTATCCTATATGTCTTATGCCTTAACTAAAGATCTCCACTTGCTCTAACTAGAAACATAAATTCTGAGTCCAGTGTTTCTTCCTCTGCAAAGAATCCCTCCAACTATCTTATGTAATATGAAAAACCTTAGTTTTTGTGCTCTTTCATGCAAAAAATTAATTGCAGTCAATACCAATAATTCATAGTACCAACACTATGTTATAGGAAACCATCCACATGTCCCAATGGGTTTCCTGCAAAAACAAAGCAGAAAGCTTCCTAACCCCTGTAATAAGAACTGCTGATCAGGAGATTATTATTTCATGCTAGGTTTGAAGGAAAACTTGAGTAGTGGCTTTAACACTTATTTCCTTCATATACATACAGAATCACTAAAGAAAGAGAAGTGGAAATAATCAGAGAGTTTTATGTACACAGTTGTTTACTACAGTACTATTTTCAGGAGAAAAAAGTAGAAACAACCTGATCCCTACAATAAGGAATTGGTTAAATTTATGATATAGTCATACAGTGGAATACTGCACACATCATTAATTATTGATCTCAAGAAATGTTTAAGAAATGGAAAATATTCATAGTCTTTCAAATGATAAAGGCAAATTACATGAAAATACATACAATTCATTCCCAATTTTAAAAAATGTATTCATAGGAAAAAGACCAGGGAGCTGGCTGGTTAGTTAAGTTGGTTAGAGCATGGTGTTATAACACCAAGATCAAGGGTTCGGATCCCTGTACTGACCAGCTGCCAAAAAAAACAATCATAGAAAAAAGATTGGTCATCTAAGTGTAAGATTAGGATGCCAGTTCTCATATTATTACTCTTCTATACTTGTATTTTCCAAATTTTCTTCACAGTGCATGTATTGCCTTTATAACCAGCAAAAGAATCATATAGGATATTAAAAATAAAGATTTTCTTATAACACCAAGGTCAAAGGTTCACATTCCTATACAAGCCAGCCACCAAAAAATAAAACTAAAAAATTTTTTTAAAGATTTCTCTTATGATTTTAATTATCAAAATTTTAAAACCTTTTCTAAACTTTTAAGGACTAACTTTCAACTAAAGGGGCATGAACATTTAGAAAACAAACATGCACACACTACAATTAAATTATTTCACACTTATGGAGATTTCCTAATTTTTATGAGCAAATGCTTACCGCTCAGGAGATTCTTCATAAATACTGTGACATTCAGTATTCTCAAGCATAAGACTCCTACTGAGGTTTTGTACCCCTGGATAATGAAAGTTAGCAAAGGAGTGTGACATTGGAGAAGTTTTGTTCCCAAGGTCTGAGATTCTCTTATCATGACTGGTTAGTCCACAAGTGAGGCCATCTAAAGCAGGATTCAGAGAGCGGGTCATATAAGCATCAGCTGATTGAGGTCTTCTCATTGGGGATGATGGATAGGGAGAAAGTTTGCTGATAAGAGGAGTCAAAAGATCAGCATATGCAGCTTTTGTAGGTTTCAAAAGTTTGTCAACATGAATATTAAGCATTTTTTGTTCAAAAGCACAAGAGAAGACAGAGGATGGGAGATTCTGAAGCCATGACAGTAAACTCAGATCCAAATCATCACAACCATTACCACATAAGAGGTCAATGCCAAGAAGTACTTCACTTTCTGTAATTTCTTCTCCAGTTGCTTTACTCTGACAAAATTCTACACAGCATTCATAAAGGAGGCCCTTCATTACAAGCTGAAATAAACGATTGTTACTAGCTTTAAAACCAGCCTCACTTAGCTTCCTATCAGCAGGGATGAATTCTGCAACCATGACACAAGCCTCTTCAAAACAGTGAACTCGCGCAGTACTGGGATTCCAGTCCTTAAATTCAGCATGATTGGTCAGACGAGGCAAAGTCAAAAGCAAACAGAGCTTGCTATAGTCATCTTTAGAAGGACAGTACTCTTCCAGAGCATGTAAACACTGCACAGCTTCTTGCATGGTAAATTCCAGCTGTAGGAAAAATATAAATAATTACTATAAAAAGAGATGTTATGAAATATGGAAACAATAAAAGGGTATAAAGGATAAATTCTAGTGCCACAGAATACTCATATAATTTGTAGGATGTGTAACAACTTTCAAGTCAGAAACCAAAATGTTTTCACAACAAAATAAAAAGAATAAACAAATTGGTTAATTAGCACATTAAATTTTTATTTATAAAAATAGTGTCCTAATACAGGCTTAAGATGATCATTTTCAAATTTATAAATTTTTAAGGTTAAGAATAATTGAGTTTTCCAGAATGAAAACCAAAGCATGCCAATATTCAATTGTTTATAAAGCTTTCTAATACTCCAACTTGCTCAGAAGGCAAAAGAGCCATTCTCTTAGTCCAAACTTGACTTAGGACAAATTTGTGTGGGGATAGAAAAAGCACATCAAGAAAAGGGAATATCTACAGCTGATTTAGTAAAACAGTACAGAGACAGAACAAAAGGAAGTTTAGCTGAGAGACAAATTATGACAATCTACATAGTAAATATTATGTCAGAATCCTAAGCTTTTTTTTTTTTTTTCTGAAAGATGACTGGTAAGGGGATCTTAACCCCTGACTTGGTATGGTCAGCACCACACTCTCCCAAGTGAGCCACGGGCCAGCCCAGAATCCTAAGCTTTTAATGATATAAGGAACCTTAGAGCTTAACTAGTCCAGCCTCTACATCTTACATAAGGACAAAGTTAGGATGCAGATTTAAATAAAGTAATTCAGTTGGTTAGTAACAAAGATAGAATAAAACTAGGTCTCCTGACTCATATTCCAGTGTTCTTTCCACTTTTGAACATCATTATCTGGCAAACATTTTTCTATTATATATGAAAGTCCTCACTGTAATATCTTTGTTTTTTGCTATGGTCTGAATGTTTGTGTCCTCCTAAATTCATATATTAAAATCCTCACCCCCCCAAGGAGATGGTATTAGGATGGAGGGACTTTGCAAAGTGATAGGTGATAAGGGCTCAGCCCTCATGAATGGGATTAGTGCCCTTAAAAAGAAACCCTAGAGAGGTAGCCTATTCCACCAACTGAGGACATAACCAGAAGGTACCAATTATGAACCAGAGGATGCATCCTCACCAGACGCTGAAAGTGCTGGCACACTGATCTTGGGAGTTCCCAGCTTTGAGAACTGTGAGAATAAATTTTTGATGTTTCTAAGCAACAAGTTTATAGTATTTTGTTATAGTGGACTGAATGAACTAAGACAACTACTTCAATGGACACTTACTGGAACTTAAGAAGTTTTCTTGGTTTTGGATGTGATAACACTAATACTGAAATCTTAAAAGTAACTTTCTAATCAAAATTAATTTATTTAATTTAAATAGTTATAAAGACAAACATTTTATCAAAAAACTACCTCTGGAGCCAGCCCATGGCTCACTCAAGAGAGTGTGGTGCTGATAACACCAAGGCCATGGGTTCGGATCCCATATGGGGATGGCCAGTTAGTTCACTGGGTGAGCGTGATGCTGACACCACCAAGTCAAGGGTTAAGATCCCCTTACCGGTCATCTTTAAAAAAAAAAAAAAAAACTAAACTAAAAAACTACCTCTAGATCAAAGAAAATACTGAAAAGACACAGAAAAAGGACGTAAAAATAACCAACCAACTTCTGGGGTAAGGAAAGAAGTAATGATGAAGAGTCAAATCAAACTTCTATTGTTATCTGGCTTACTTGAAACAAGAGAAGAGCACACACTGTTCAATTAGCCAGCTATTCATATACCATCTAGGACTAAATCATGGAAAAGTTTACAAGCATTACGGATTGAAAGTATTACATCTGCAAACCAGCAGATCTTGGCCCATCCCAACTCATAAAAACTTTAAAAACTCATGATACTAATCTTTTGCTTTAGTGAATAAAATACTTATGACTGAAAACAAGACTATGGCGCAAACCTTCAGGAATAAAAATCTTACATGCTGCGGCTCATCTTCTGCTGACATTGCATTGTTAACACATAAAGCTTCTAAAAACTTCTGCTTCAGGATAATATAACGAAACCTGTGAAAAAATATGAAACATTAAAATGGTTAAAAAGCTGAATGACAGCAACGTCAAAGACTGAAAATGAAACTTAAATTTGTGAAGCAAAACAGGCTAAATTTGGTTTCTTGTTTTTTATTTTTTGTGCCTTGTCGGTACAGATATTGATCCCTGGACTTTGTTGTTTTCAGCACTATGCTCTAACCAACTGAACTAGCCAACCAACTTCCAAGTTTGTTTTAAAGGACTAATTATTTCTTTTTAAAAAGACTTTTATTAAAAATTAATTCTCCAATGTCTTAGACTTAAGCCCCATTATTATTAGATCTTTCTCAGATTTAAAAAGAAAAAACAATTAGCTTGATTTAATCTTTCTACAATGAATGCATATAGTGAAACATAACATTGTACTCTATGCAATTATTATTTGTCAATTAAAAAAATTTAAAAAACAGAAAAGAACAGGATATATTTCAGGAAAACAAAACATTATGAATATAAAGGACTTTGATTTCATACTAGTTGACATTTGACATCTTCACTGAAAGTTGGATTTTTGTTTAGAATTAATACTGGGAATAGTAATAAATTGTGATTACTTTCTAGATGAGGGCATTCCCCAGTTCACACAGTGTGAACCAGAACTTAAGCACAAAGGTGCAGTTTTACTGGCTTGAGGAGTCAACAAAAAGTTTGGTACTGCCAGAGCAGCTGAAAAGTGAGAAGGGAATCCAAAAAGGACAGAGCCACAGTAAGAAATACACTGAAATCTACTGTATAAATTCAGCTGCCAAAATCCTTGGCTATCTCTTAAACTGTAAAGATGCAAGGGAGACTCCAAGGAGCCCAGGAAAAGCAACAGATAAAAGTGTAAACAACTATGCAGAGATTTCAGCTGATGTCCACTAGAAGGGAGACAAAGTTTGCATTTTGAGGCTAACAAAGTTAACTACTTGCTTGAATAAAAATCAACACTTTTTGAAAGAAAATAACAGAATCCAGAGCCTCAAGAATGAATCTACAATGTGCAGAATACATTTACAAAATGACTAGATATGTTTTTTTAAAAAAAGGTGACTCATAAAAAGACAATCATTAGAAACTGAACCTGATATGACTGAAAGTTCAAACTAGCAAACAAGGACTACACTAGCAAACAAGCACCTACTATAAATATGGTCAAGAACTTAAAAGAAAATGTAATCACAATGAATGAAAAGATGGGAATATCTCTGCAGAAAAACTTGCTTAAAAAATTTTGAAACTGAAAAGTATAATATGTGAAATGAAAACATTCATTGTTTATCATCAGATTGCTAATAGCAGAAGAAGGGGTCAGTGAACATTAGATTAATAAAAACAATCCAGACTAAAGAATATGGAGGAAAAAAATGGTTAAAAAAAATAAACAAGGCCTCAGTCCTTTTGGACAGAATCAGTTTGTCTAATATTGTGTCCCAGAGGGAAAAGAGAAACGGGAAGACAAAATCTGAAGAAATAATCGCTAAAAACTTCCCAAACTTGAGAATAACATACACTTTCAGATCCTAAAAAGCTCAGCAAATTCCAGGCAGGAAAAATATAAATAAACCACACTTAAGCACATCATAATCTAACGGCTGAACCAATAATAAAGATAAAATCTTGATGGCAGCCAGGAAAGAAAAAAAAAAAAGAAAGAAAGAAAAATACACACTATATACAAGGGAATAAGGATACAATATACAGCTGACTGCTCATCAGAAACAATGGAAGCCAGAAACAATAAACAACATCTTTAAAGTCTTCCTACCATTATGAAGAAACAGCCTTTGTGGCTTATTGCATGTTGACATCATTGACAAAGGAGGTTTGCATCAGATTTTCAAATAATTGAAATATATGTAATTTGTCCTCTAGAAGTGTTCCAACTTCATGGGGCTGAGTATACTGTTTTCTAGAAAAACCTCAGTCTTGTTTTTGTTTATTGTTTTGCTTTACTAAACTTCTACAGATGATAAGACACTAAAAACTTCAGATGAAATCTTACCTTTTTTTGTCAAATTTTTCCATACATTCTAGTGGCTGAATGAACTGAAGAACTTCATCCCATTGACCATCGAGGATTAGCTGCCTAAATAAAGAAAAATCCAGCATGTTATCAAATTCAGGTTACAGTAATTAAAAGCAGAATAGATAGTATTAAGACTTCATAAAGCACGTAATAAGATTAACATTTTATTTAGTTCCTCAAACACTAAAATAAAACAAACTTTTTCACAACTTATTTGTAACAACATATACTATATGAGAAGAATTTGTGAATGTGCAACCACTCCTCATACTTATGCAGTTGTGGTTTTTGTCCTATGTAAAAACATCAAACTAAGCCTAAAATTTCCTTTATGTTCCTACTCCTCTTACAGTTTTAGAGCTATTACATGTTATCTAAGAACCAGTGTGTGGGTACGCTCTATTCTCACTAAATCAATGACTGTCAGCTTGGGGTGATTTTTGCTCTTGCACTCCCCCTTCCCACCAGGGTCAATTTGGCAATGTCTGGAGACATTTTTGGTTATCATAACTGAGGGCAGTACTGGCATATAGTGGGTAGAGATCAAGGATGCTGCTAAATATCCTAAAATACACAGGACAACCCTCAACAACAAGGAATTATCTGGCCCAAGTGTTAATAGTGCCAAGGCTGAAAAACTCTGTTCTAAATTGTGAATTCTTGGGGTGGCCAATTAGCTCAGTCGATTGGAGCACAGTGTTATGACACCAAGGTCAAGGGTTCATATCCCCATACTGGCCAGCCATCATGAATAAATGAATGAATGAATGAATGAATGAATGGAGAATTCTTCATCTTTGGGCAATTTGACACTGAAGTTTACACTCTGAGAATGAAAAGAACAAAGAATAAAAACAAGTTTCATCCTACTTTAAGTAATCTATGGGAACTTCCAATAGTTAACAAGGCATTCTTATTTCTCTTCTTTTACAATGGCAATTTCTCTGTTTTCGAATTTTTTAAAAACAGTAATTTAAAAAGAGGATGGGGAGGAGGGCCTACACAGGACTGCCAACTTTTTATTCTGCAGAGGAGGAATATTAATAAAGGCAATCACAATATATATCATAATCATTTTATAAAGAGACATTTTAATATTAAAAAAGTAGGAAGAACACCATTTCAAAGGCCAGCCTTTAAGATGAATACATTTACCTTAATGAAAAACTCGCTATTCTATAATTCTTTGCATTTCACCTCAGACCAGTAAAACATCATCACAAACCGAAAGGCTCCTGGACAGTACTTGAGAGCCACTATTAAATTCCAAGAGTATCAACACTTGAAAGATAGAGCCAAAAGAATACTGCCTTGGTTCTGGTTCCTAGCTACAGCACTGACTAAGCTCCTTGGGGCTGAATAGCATTCACAACACAAAATACAAGTGCAACAAGTTTAAATAATTCCCCTAATATAATAAAGCTTTGTGGCTTTTTTAAAAGTTCCTTTTTCATGAGTTAGGAACAATTCATTTCTTAAGGTTTTTCAGATCACAAAATGCCACATGTCCAAGACTCCTTGTCAAGGATATTTGGTATCATATAAGAATAGAATATAGGAGGCTGGCAGGTTGGCTTAGTTGGTTACAGCATCATGTTGATAACACCAAAGTCAAGGGTTCAGATCCACTTACAGGCCAACCACACACACATAAAAAAGAATAGAATATATTTCTTCCTGGGAATTGGGGATTTTCTTTTTCCATCCAATTCAAGTTAGGATACATTTAGCTTCGTAAACATGTTAATTCCCTTAGCCTTGCAATTCCACTTCTAAGAATCTTGTCCTAAAGAAATAATACAAGACACAGAAAAGGTCTCATATATAAAAGATGCTCAATAGAGCACTTATTTTTTAAAAAATTAAAAATAATTGTCTAAAAATAGGGGAACCATTAGAAAATTAAGTAAATTGAAAATTCTTAAAGAATAAATTTGTAGTCCTACAGATAATCCTTGCGATGTTAACAGATAGAGCAGGATTCTTAATTATAAATACAACAGAATTGCTGTTATTTTTTAAACATTCACAGAAATTATCAGCGGTGTGTCTGGGTAGCAGGATGATTTTTCTTTTCTTTATTTTTCTAAATTTTGTATAATGAATATATTGCTATAATGAATATGTTTTATTTCAATGGCAAAAAAAAAAAAAAAAGTATTTCAGAAACATTTTCTTTACCTTCCCAGAGTCTCTGATTTCTTAGCCAAATATCTTTTACGAAGATGCCACAGCCACAGTGGAATTGTGACACTTGGTTTTTTAATAGATTTCTGGATCTTACCACTGAGAACATTCTACTGAAAACATTATGTTGTAAATGTTCCATTATAAAAACAAACATTTTTAACAATTATACTTATAGCCTTTTGATGATTATAAAGTTTTCTACCTGTATTATTCACATTACCTTATTAATACTTAACATTTCTAGGAAGGAGTTACAGACCTCAGAAATAATAATGAAATCATACCTCAGGAAAAGCATATCATCTGAAAATAGGCCATTTATGACTCCACTTTCCTTCTCAAGGGCCAACATACTAATGTGAAGCTTCTTTGAATTCAAGAAGTCCAAAATTAGCTTAATAATTTCCACCTCTTTTACATTCACTGTTTCTTCAGCCGTCATATTGATAGCCTAAACATTAAAAAGAAAAACAACAAAAAAGTTAGTCCTATTATCTTATGTCTAAGTTTAACTGCCTTGAAACTATGCATAACCAGGTTTCTTGATAATTTGTAATACAGATATTTTAAAGTGAAGTTAATATTCATTAAAACCAAGTCATTTTTGGGCTGGCCCGTGGCTCACTCGGGAGAGTGTGGTGCTGATAACACCAAGGCCACGGGTTCCAATCCCATATAGGGATGGCTGGTTAGCTCACTTGGGAGAGCGTGGTGCTGGCAACACCAAGTCAAGGGTTAAGATCCCCTTATGGTCATCTTTTAAAACAAACAAACAAAACAAAACAAAACAAAAAACCAAGTCATTTTTAAAAAATTCATTTATTTATTATTATTATTATTATTATTATTTTACATTCTAAGATGCTGTTGCAGAGCAGTAAGAAGGGGAGGGAGGATGGGGGTAAGGGGACAAAGGTGGGGATGGAGGCGGGGGGCTGGCCCACAGCCAGCTCCTTTGCTGGCCTAAAAACAAGTCACTTTTTAATGTGTGATAAAGGTAGGCTATGATTTTTTTTAAAGTCCTTACCTTTGAGAGGTACACATTGGAATAATTATAGATTAAATGATAAAAAGTCTGTGATTTACTTCAAAATAATACGGGAAAGGAGTGGGAAGAGAATAAGATGAAGCAAGAATGACCATGACTACTGAAGTAGGGTGATGGGTAAATGAGAATTCATTATATAATTCTGCATTTGCTCTGAGCCTTAACGTTTAAAAACTGCAACAATTTAGGTCATTTAAGTTTATCTTTTACATGTTTAAAATTTTCTATGGGCCGAGCCCATGGCACACTTGGTAGCATGCGGCGCTGGGAGCGCAGCGACGCTCCCGCTGCGGGTTCAGATCCTATATGGGAATGACCGGTGCACTCACTGAGTGCCGGTCACAAAAACAACAACAACAACAACAAAAAAAAATTTCTAGGAGCTGACTGGTTAGCTCATTTGGGAAAGCATGGTGCTCTCATACTGGCCAGCCGCCAAAAACAGATAAACAAATAAACAGGGCTGACCTATTAGTTCAGTTGGTTAGAGCACGGTCTGGTAACACCAAGGTCAAGGGTTCAGATCTCTATACCAGTCAGCTGCCCCCCCCCCCAAAAAAAAGTAAATAAAAAAATAAAATTAATAACCAAACCATGTTTAGTTATGTCCTAAATACACTGTCCTAGGTATGCCCTAATACATTCACTCAATAAGCACTTAATGCCTTTTCTCTGTAACAGGCACTATCCTATACTCAGGAGACATTGGTCTTCTCCTTACGAAGCTTACAGTCTAGTGGCAACTTCTAAATTATGACCCTGTACAATGGAGCCAACCAAAACAAGGCGAGGCAAAATGTGCAACTTTAGTCATATTGGTAATACCAATGATATTTCAATACACTCTGAATTCCTTCTTTTCCCTTTAAGTCTGCAGTGATACAATCACGCACATAGAATATGAATCTGTAAAGATTTAGAACTTGGAGGACTGTGAAAATCATTAAGTCAACATTCTCATTGCACAGATGAGGCCACACAAGTTAAATGACCTAAACTGTTGCCATTTTCAAATATTAAAGCTCAGAGCAATGCAAAAGAGTACCACAATATAGGGAAAACTAGCTGCAAAGAAACTTCATAAGATGAAACAGACTGCAAGCAAATCTTTCTCACAAGACCAACTTATTTCAACTAAGCTCACAGAAACATAAACACATACATGTAGGCACATAGGTTAGTTTTTTTTTCATTTCTGTACTTTTTAAAATTTTTTATTTCTTCATAATGAGAAATGCAAATGTCTAGCAGACTAGAATGCTCTCATTAGCAGATGAATACATTTTCTCTCTAAGGTAGAGAAGGTGCTAGGGTAGATAAAGGACAGAGCATGGGGAGGTAATTATATGACTCAGATATTCTTAATGACATCAGACTAAGCTAATTGCTCTCCACAATAACTATACACCTGTCTCAGGAAACATAAATCACAAATATTTCTCACGATATGCCAGCCGCCCAATTCCTCACACTTTGGTTTTCCTTTTGCTATCTTCTGAGCTGACCAGCATCCTCCTGTTCATAGACTTTGTCCAAAAGAGGATACAATAAAATTAATGAGATTTCCACTTACTAAATTCTTACCACATTTCGCAACTATCTCTCTGAGGTTACTCTTAGAGCACACTGATTAGCCATTTTAACATTCCCCAAATCTTCAGATAATTCTTACTAGCAAAAAGAAGGGCTTTTACTAATTTAACTTTCAGAAAAATAATATTATTCCTCCTTCCATCTCTAAGTTCTTAGAGGGCACTACACTTACATCATCATGTACCAACCATAAAACTTAGTGTTACAGAATTGAGGCTACAATTTTCTCATGTAGTTCAATACACCTAATCATAGGCCTCACATTCAACATTCAGTCTAAATATTAGTCTAAATATTATGTAAGTCTGGAGTGGAATTTATGGCAATAGTCCCACTTTAAATCATAACTATAAGTGTAATGCTGCAGTTATTTCTGGTCAATATAGCCTAAAAGAAGAAGAAATACATTCTTACAAATACATACTTCACATTGACTTTTGATATGGTAACAGAAAATGTGTCTGCTATGATTTGAACGTGTCCCTCAGCCTTCATGGGTTGGAAACTTAATCCCCAATAACACAGTGTTGAGAGGTGGGACATTTAAGAGGTAATTAGGTCATGAATGAATGTTATTTTTTTATATCTATTTTTGGCACCTGGCTGGTATGGGGATCCAAACCCTTGACCTTAGTGTTATAACACTGTGCTCTAACCAACTGAGCTAACCAGTCTGCCCATGAATGAATGCTGTTATCATGAGAGTGGATTTAATATGAAAGTGAGTTTAACACTCTCTTGTTCAATCTCTGTCTCTGTCTGTCTCTCTCTCTCTCTCTCTGCTTTTGCCTTTCTGCCTTCCGCCATGGGATGATATAGCATGACGGCCCCCACCAGATACTGATGCCATGCTCTTGGACTTCCTAGCCTCCAGAACCAGGAGCCAAATCAACTTGTATTGTTTATAAATCACCCAGTATCAGGTATTGTGTTATAGCAACACAAAACAAACTACGAGAGTAATCGAATTAACTTAGAATTGGTTCAGGTTTTAAAAAGCTAATTAAAAAAAGACAAGTTTTAATTCTGTACAGTGAAATTCCCAGTGGAAAAGTATAATATTCTAATCACTCAATCCAGAATTTTGATTCCTCTAAGATTTACTACTGGTGCTGGATACAATATAAACATAGACATATGCTTGATGACAATATCTTAGAGTTACTCTTTTCTAACTCCCTGTGTAACTGAAACATTTATAGAGGCTCCCCAAATCCTAGCTATATAATGTAGAAATTATATATATTATATATACATTGTAAACAACAAAAGCATATAATTCATGAGCATTTTTAACATTTTCAGGTTATTCATCACTATGTAGCTAGAATTTTCGCTAATTCAGAGTAGAAGTTAATAATAAATGCTTCTTCACCCCTCCTGAAGGGAAGCTATAAATTCATAAGTGAGAAATTGGTAAAGGACCACAAAAAAAATGATTACACTGTGTAATGTTGAATCTACTAATGATCCTGAGTTGAGCATCACATATTGCACACAGGTACTGATATTCAACGCTATACCCCACATATACATATGATCAATTATGCTTCAATAAAAAAAAATCCATAAGGGCTGGCCCGTGGCTCACTCTGGAGAGTGTGGTGATAACACCAAGGCCACAGGTTTGGATCCCATATATGGATGGCCGGTTAGCTCACTGGGTGAGCGTGGTACTGACAACACCAAGTCAAGGGTTAAGATCCCCTTACTGGTCATCTTAAAAAAAAAAAAAAAATCCATAAGATTTAACTAGTTTTGGGACTACTAAAATTATCTTTTAAAATGAAATGTGTACATGTAATATGTGTCCAATAAATATTGAATTAACTTGAGATACAAAAATCACTGAAGAAATTTCTCTACAAAAGTACAGAATAGATAACTTTGTTTCCAGCTGTTCTAACAGCCATTTAAAAGGATGGTGCTGTGGCCCTTCAATCCAACTATTTGGACTAAGTCAACTCTGACACCATCTTAGGTAGATCAGCCAATACTTAGTATATGTGAACAATTATTTACCAGACAGAATTTATGTAGGGTCAACAGTAGTGTGTATTCCACTGAAAAAAGGAAAACACAATGGAAAAAAAAAAAAAATGAGTGTTTCAGTATTTCCATATTAAATGACAGATTTTTTTAAAAATCACAAAAACATAATTATGGATTTTCCTTAAAGGAGTAAATTTTTACTAATAGCCAATATCTGGACTAGGTGAAGTAAAGAAATAAGAGTTTTCTTTAAAAATAAGGCTATCTGGAAGCCAGCTGGAAGGCAGATAGTATTTTAGTACTTAGATACAATTAACATCTACAGAAACTGAATTCCAGATGGGTTCTCTATGTGGACTCCTACTGATTACTACCTTAGTGAAACAGATTAGAAGGATGTATTAAGGATCAAGAAATAAAATTATTTTTAGAAATCTAACATTAAAGGTAAAATGTTAACAATAGATTTTAAAAAAAGAAATAGTGGTAACAGAAATATACTGACTCTATGCATATTTCCATATACAGATATGGAAAAACTTTCATGAAGAAAAATCAGTGGTAACATTTTTTTTTCTTTTTTTTTTCCCCCTTCTTTTTAAAATGATGACCAGCAAGGGATCTTAACCCCTGACTTGGTGTTGTCAGCACCACGCTCTTCCAAGTGAGCCAACTGGCCATCCCTATATAGGGATCCGAACCCGTGGCCTTGGTGTCATCAGCAAGTGGTAGCTTTTTAACCAAATATAAATAGATATGATTTAAATGTTCCATTGCAATGAGGTTACTTACTTAAAATACAGATTAGAAAAAAAATACAGATTAGGGAGAAAGAAAAACACACAAGGCTAAGAATGATTCAGAAGTACAAGGTTAAGGGAATTAGGGCACAGCCATTATAGACATGAAAAAAATCCTTAAGAAAAGTTCCATTAATCTCCAGCTCCATTCCACACAATAAGTCCACTCTCTTTAATTTTCCAATTATTACATACTGCCTAAAACTGAAAAACAGTGCTTTACAATTCCAGATTACAGGCAAAAATGCAGACAAGAAAATAAAGTGCTATGAATCTTTTTAATAAAATGTCAAACTGCAACCTAGGACTACTGTGCCTTTTTCCTTTTTTAAAAAAGTGGAGAAAAAAATTTGCTAGCTGTCTTTAATAACACGGCATTCCAAAAACTTATGTTGTTGTCAAATCATTTAATTGTAAATATCTGGTCCTTCAGGTACGCACATGTGACGTTGCAAGTCACTTAACCTCTATGGGCCTCAATTTCTTCATACATAAATTAAGAGGGTTAGTTTGGCTAATTTTTATGATTGCCCTTCAAGTTTTATAATTTGCTTTAACACACATTTCAATAATAGGAAATACATATTCTTGGGGAGGTGGGGAAAATCAGGTCTGGGATAATCATTAAGTTCTAAACTATAAGGTCAGCTTAACAAGAGGAAAGAAAATAGATTTTAGATAATTTAAGCCTACAAAGAAAAGAAAAACCCTTCTAATTGCAAAACTGTCATGTCTGCTAATCAACTAACATTTGTAACATGGATGCAGCATGTGTCCCTTCTTAGTTGACAGCTGTTCTCTATTCATCAATTATTTTAATTTAACTTCTGGAACTGTGAATGATTCTTCACATAAAGAAACAAATTATGTTTAAAGCAGGTGCAGCTTTATATAACTATAAATGGAAAATAACCAATTAACATAAACTATATGTTGTGTATATGCATAAAATATCTCTGGAAAAAGATACAAGAAATTGGTAATAATGGTTGTGTCCAAGAAGGAAAACTAGATAAATAAATAATAGGAATGGAAAGATGACTTTTCATTATATCCTTTTTGTAACTTTTGCATTTTGTACCACATACAAATATTACCTATTCAAAAAACTAAAAAATAATAAAACATAAAGCATAATTTCCAATTGCAAATTACTGGAAGGAATTAGTAAACTAATGTATATAATGAAGTAATAATATTTCAGAGTGATTTGTATTTTTTCCCATAACCCAAGTCTTGTTCTCAGATCTATTTAAATATTATTTCAACAATAATGATTTGATCATCACATATTGTACCCAAATAATGACAGTCAACACCATACCCCAAAAATATGTATAATCAAGTATGCTTCAATTAAAAATACATTATTTCAACCTTTCTTATTGAGATTAAAGAATCTGTGTTCTTTCCATATTCAAACCCAGAAATATTTTTAAAACATTTAATTAATGAAGTACTAAAAATTTACAAGATAATAAAAACTATTTTTCAACTCAGATTGCTCAATTAAGCCACATAACCCAGAAAAAGTAAAGGAAAAACATGTTAGTTTTGACACTAAAAATATACAATGTAAATCTTCCATTCAACAGAATTGCCACAAACGAAGTTAAAAGAAAAGGGACAAACCAGGATTAAATACACCACACATAAAGAGTTAAATGGTTACCATCTAGAACATATAAATAGCATGTTCAAATCAATACCCCCCAAAATATTACGGTTGAAAAATAAGCAAAGAATACAGACAATTCACAGAAGAACTACAAATAACCAATAAATTTATGAAAAGATGTTCAACCTCATTCGTAGTATTAAAACAGGGTACCAATTATGGGCCTACCAGCTTTGCAAAAATTAACAAGACCTGGGCCAGCCCGTGGCTCACTTGGGAGAGTGCGGTGCTGATAACAACAAGGCCACGGGTTCGGATCCTGGAAAAAAAATTAACAAGACCTGAAAATATCTAATGCTGGCAAGAGTATGGGTAAATGTCCTTTCATACACTGTTATTAAGAACGTAAACTTGGATAGACTTTATGAGAGAGAATTTGACAGCATGAAATTTTTAACTGTGGAAATTTTAAATGTATATACCTTTGACTCACCAACTCCAATTCTACTCATAGAAATCTAGCCTTCAAAAACACTTGCAAATGTACACAAAGATACATATGCAAAGATGTTTCCTGAAGATTTGCAAGTAATAGAGAAAAACTAGAAATAAACTGAACTCTCATCTATAATAGAATTTCAAGTAAATTATGGTAAATTCAACTACAGAATACTAATGCAGTGATGTAGATCTATGCATCCTAAAATGAAAAAGCACATCACAGAATAATATAGCCATCAATAAATATTTGAATGGATTAATATAAATAGGCCCACTTATTTAAAAAAAGGGAGGGGGAGCACAATATCTGTCTAAATAAATGCATAAAGAAAGGTTTGGAAGAATGCATACCAAACTGTTCAGTGTGCTTACCTCTGAAGAGAGGAATGGGATTGGGATGCAGGGCAGGGATCTAGGAAGAGAAAATGTTTAAAGGAAGACTTTCTTATTCTTTACTGTTTGTGTATTATCTGAATGGTTTATAACCAATATATTTATGCATTACTTGTCTGTTTATGCATGCATTTCATATATAAATACAGTAATTTCAAAGAGAAAAAACTGAAAACGATGAAAAAAATTATAGGATTAGATCTCAAAGTTATCATCTATATTAAGGTACCAACTAGAGTAGAATCCCCAAAACAGGATGGACTGCTATGTTTGCAATGCAAAGACTATTGGGTACTATTTTAGAATCTTACAATTATTGTTTAATTGATCCTTACAAAAACCATTCTTCACAAAATATAGCTTCCAGATCCCCTACCATTCTGGTCATCCTCTTCTGAATTGTTAGTCTCCCTCTTAAAGCACCCAAAATAGACCACAATACTCCAGCTGTGGCCTGGTCAGCAATCTTATACAATGAAACTAATACTTCGCATAATGTGAGCACTTTCCAATGAACACACCTAAAATTGCTTTAATATTCATGAAATATTGTTTTTGCACTTCCAAGTATTTTATTTCCAAAGCTTTTCTTAAAGTTGGAAAGAAAACCAACCCAATTCTATTTACAAGTTTTCAAAATAATATAAAAATTTTTTAAACCAAAAATGAACATTAAGGCTCTAATTTTAGCTCACTTCTATAGAATTTTCTCAAAGATTTTATAATAAGGTTCTGTTTTCTTTTTCAGCACATCAACAAGTCACAAAACATGGTACTTAGTCATAGAAAAAACATTATTTGAATTAAATGTGTCAAGTATAAATAGTATAAAATGTTTATGTCCTTTTTCATGTAGTATTATTTTTCTATACAATGGAATGTTGACTTGTAAAATGAGAAAAAGCTCCTAGCAGAGTACCAAGCATGTGACTGGTGCTCAATAAATGTAAACTTCTTTCCTTCAGAGCTCATATCCTTGGTAAGGAAAAAGTGTCAAAAGGACTGCTAATGAAATGCTGTGGGAGAGTGACTGTGCTGTGCATAAAGTGTAAAAATTTACTTTGAAATAAGTTTACTGGTTTTAAAAAATATTTTAGATGTAATTTAAAATATTGGGTGTCTTAAAAAAAATTGGAAAGTTAGATCAATTATATTAAAGATGCCACATTGAAAGACTCCTACTTCTGGTAATACTTGCTTTAAGTCAGTATCCATTTGAAAAATATTTGAGTGTTTACTACATGGTAACACCATGCTATATACCAGGGATACAATGAATGAACTACTACAGTGAACAAGAAGATAAAACACTAAAGAAAGGTTTTAAGAGTGTATGTGGTATTGTAAGGGTATCTTTTCACTTGAATAGATAACTCAAAATGGAGAAAAACAGATGAAATACACAAGTGTTGGCTATTCAGTGTAATGGTCTCAAAACTGAAGTATCCTTAGGTGTGGGCCAGCATTGGATTTGGAATCCAAAGATTCCAAAGATTCAAGTGTTCTGTACAAATATAATATACAAAAAATATAAAGTAAAGAGTATCTTAAGAGAACTACAAATAAAAAGCCATGGAAATTCAGGGAGTAATGAGGTCTCCTGCTAAGAATGGGTTTAAAGAATTATTAATATCCTAGCATGCAGAAATGGGAAGGGAACACTAATTGATCATCTACTGTATGAGGGTAGTTCAAAAAATTCATGGAAAGATTTGCATTAATTCTAGTTTTCCAGGAACTTTTTGAAGTACCTGTGTATGTAAGGCCTTGGGTTAAATACTTCCATACATTATCTATACGATTCTTACAACTCTATTACCTTTATTTTACAGATGATTACACTAATGCTCAGAGATGTTACAATATTTGCCTAAGGTCACAGAGCAAATAAGGCAGAGCCAGGAATGGGACAAGCAAGTCTATCTGACTAAAATTCTGTGACCTTTCCATTACAACATTCTGACTTTTACAGCAGATAATTAGGAGTCAAGTAACATTGAGCCTAATGTCGGTCAAAGTCTTAGAAATTGGAATTCAATTTATTTCCTGTGCTGTGTAGTGATTTGCCATTCATTAACTGAGAGTCTATGGCAATTCTTCTTAAACTTTTCCACTTAAGGGCAGAAGAAACTAAACACATCCCCAGAGAGTGCTTAAACTCTCTGCATTTGAAATCTTTGAGTTTTACCTTAGAAATTAATGTAAATATTGCATTTTCCATATCATCTTTTTGTGTTTCAATATAAAAATGATTATTTTTTACCCAAGTCTTCAAGTGAAATTGATGACAACTCCATAAAATGTATGCCACGTTATGTGCCCAGGTTTACCTCTTGGAACATTGCAGCCTATCACTAACAGTGCAAATTCTCCAATTTGAAAAGCACAGGTCAGAGGGAATAAATATGTAAGCTATTTCTTCATTAGTGAAGAACCAATGATCAACAGTGAGGATTATTTAGCACCAAATATACAAGGGTACTTCAAAAAGTTCGTGGAAAAATAGAATTAAAAGATAATACAAATCTTCCCATGCACTTTTTGAAGTAACCTCATAACTCAAGTCAGAGTTATTGGCCGTAGCCTTATTTTCTATAATATGAGAACATTCTACTGAAAGCAAGAAAGCAATCCTGACCTACATATAGGAAGGAAACACCCTTTTCTCCCCTTACCAGAGTAATAGAGAACCTCTGCCAAGGAGTAGGGATACACTTCAACAGTTCTCATGAGCCCTTTAAGGCCACTGTAAGAAATAAGGTCCTGGACCTAGAAATGCTAAACAGATTATGCAGAAATTTTTAATTATCCTTGCCAATGCTCCCCTCTATAAAAAGGGAATCAATGGATGCCTTGAATTTTTTTCCAAATTGCTTTCAAATGCATTATTTTATTCAACTTCAGAGCCCATTCCCAAAGTAAAACAATAGCAGGCATAATCCCCATTTTACAGTATGAGAAATCAGTCAATTGTAGTGTAAGTAGCTCTTTCAAGATTATAATGAGTAGCAAAGGGAAGCTTAAATCCAGGCAATCGGATTTCCAGCTTACCGATCTACTAAGGAAAATTGTACATCCTTTCCTACTAATTTTGAAATGTTTCTCAAACTGCAGCATATATTAAGCATAGCAGATGCTGTCCATTCGGTAACTGATAAACTCGACTTCACGAACAGAAAGAGACTGAACACAATTACGTAACTAGGAACACAGGACAGTACCCCTGTTCTCTAATGACACATTCCTAGTACCGGTTTTTATAACAAGGGAGAAAAGAACTATGAAGTGGGAGGGTGGGAAATAAAAACAAGTTAAAATCCCCTCACAAAAAAATTACATATTCATACCGGTCAGCCACTAAAAAAAATAAATAACAATATAAAAAAATACATATTTATAGTGACATCCAAATTCAAGGGTTTTGTTTTTTGCTTTTTTACCTAACAGAATATTGTTATGGCTTAATTATTTGCTTATCTTTTCCATGACTGTATAATATTTTTTGTTTCCTGTTGGAAGCAATCTACACCCACCACTCCCAAATCTAAGGTAAAATTATTCATTACATCTGCCTCCTAAATGAGACCTCGAAAATGTCCCATATAAAGGAAAATGGGCTCTAAGACATTTCTTTTCTCTAGTAAAATGTCAATGCAACACATGCCAACACTGGAGACAAAAAAGAGAAAAAATTCTATTCAGATCTACTGTGAAAAAAGATTTATAGCATTTTTAAAGCCTACATGTTAATTCCTGTAACATTAACTTTTTGAAGCATTCTACGAAGTCAACAAAGGGAGGAAAATAAGTGTTAGGATCACAACCTATGAAATCTGGGTGGAACAAAGACTTCTCCTTTCATTATGCAGAAAGAACCAAGTTGCCAAAAACGCTCCACTCAGATACCATGCGTAGTTACTAAATGCTTGTCTGGGTACATAGGAAAAAAATCATCTGCTCAAAGGCTGCCCCATCCTACCCTCGCCTCCGCCCCTTTTGTCCAAGGCTTCGCCCCAGAACTAGAGCCCCATTCTTTTTCTCCCCAGTAAAGGGTAACGGCTTAACACTATGCATTCTACAACCTCTCGTGTCTTCTACGCAGTCGCCCCTCAGCACAACTCCTGTTCCAAATCCAGTCGCTGTTCCTCTCCCCGACCCCGCCCAGATCCCCAAAGGCCCGCTCCCATTGACCACTGACGTCAGAAAGGCCAAACGCCGCTCCGCGGGGCTGCCCCACGCAGCCGCTCGGCTCCCAGCCCCGCCGCTCCCTCCCCTCCTCCCGGCCAAGGCGTGACCAGAAAGGGACGCGAGCGCGCCCGTCAGCTCTGGCTAGGGCTCGGCGAAGGAGCGAGGCAGGAAGAATCAGCAGTCAGCCCCCTCCCGCCTCTCAGCAGGAGAGAGGTGGGCACGAACCCTGCGCTCGCTCGCTGCTCGGTGCCAGGGCGAGGGGCGTATCTCTGCTCCCACAATGTGGTGAGGAGGGAAAGGTGTGCTCCAGGAGCGGTAGCCTGGAATGGGTCCTCATCCGGCGGCGCCGGGGCCTCACCCACGACCCCAGTCAGCACTCAAGCCTATCCAAGACCCTTCTCCGGGACCGCCCGGTCCGAGCATTGTCGGGTGGTGACAGCTGGTGACGGTGGCCATGGCAACCCGAGGTGTGTGGCGGCCCGACCCCGCCTCCACCTCCTAGAGTTTCTCACCTGAGGACTCCGGGACGAGCCCGGAGAAGCGGCGGAGGAGAACGCAGCTGGGTGACCGGAGCCCGGAAGCAGCCGGCTCCAGGCTGGGGTGGGAGCGCGAGGGCGGCTGTGTGGACTTGGCGTCGGTCCTCCCTCTTGCCGCCCGCGCATCAATCCATCAGCTAGTCAGTCCGTCCTTCCCGCGTCCGCCCTCCCGGGCCGGCGACCGCTCAGCTTAGGCTCTTGCAGACTGCGGTTGTCAAGAGCTGCCTCAGCCGAGCTCCAGCCACGAGCTCGGGCCAATCGCCGCGTTCCCCCGAGGAGCCTCAGGACCCCGCCGTGCGGGGCGGCCAGGCAAGTGCCTGCGCCGAAGGGAGCGTCTGATGGGCGGGCCCGGAGCCGGGGCGGGGCGGGGCGGGGCGAGGCGGGGCGGGGGCAGGCCTGGAGGCCCGGGCTGCGGGCCGCTGTTCCTGGGACCATCCGGACTCGCTGGGAAGAGCGGGCGCGGCAATTGGGTGAGAGACCGGTGGCAAGGTCGCAGACCCATCCCCGGCCGCTGACTTTGTGTCCCGAAATAGTGCAGACAGGGTTGTCACTTCCAAAGACAGAAGTCATCTACACATCAGTATTGACTCTTGGTACTCCTCCCCAATAATCTATTAATGAAGGCTAATGAAATAAATCTTGCCTCCTGCTCCTCTCTCTCCGCTTTTCCAGGCCCCACTTCCTCCCTGAAAACTCCAGTAGCTTATTTGTCCCTTACCTGATTTCTCATTTTGTAAAGCCTTGAAGCATTTTTCAGTTACGTAACACGTTCACAGTTTTTGTCCACACCTTTTGATTGTAAGCCCCTTACTCCCACCCAATAGGTGCCATAGTATTCCACAAATATATGTGATGCTCAGCCGAGCTGAATTAAATAATCAGGGGGTATATCCATATAGAGCTAAGGAAGAAAGCAGTGACACAAACCTGTGAGAACCTTGTCCTCACAATGGCCAATTTAAGGCCAGAGTGAGCTGGGCATCCCCAAAAGGGGAAATGGGGTTAAAGAGACTGGTAAAGAGAATAAACATCAAAAACATTTCTGAAAAGGAAGAATTTTGTCCAATTTAAGATAAAAGAAGCAGTAGCTTGAGGAAAAGGTTCTAAGAAAAATATTTAGAAATTCAGGAAAAACAATGCACAAAAGCTGAACTGCAAAGCTTCAACTGCCTAGTTTTGATTAACCTCTGGAAGAAAGTCTTCATTATGAAACCTCTCAATGATAAGTGACAGGCAAATAAATATTAAATACAATTTAATGTTACCTAGGGTCTTGATATTGAAAACAAGACAAAATAAGCTAACAAAAACACTTTACAGAATGTTAAATTGAAAAAGTGGGCAGATGTGATATATCCTGGAAATAGTCTCTCAATCATTTTGCCAATATCATTCATCTAAGAAACAGTCTCTAAATCTTGACTCTCAAACAATAGCAGTTGCAAATATCAGCATCATTTAAATATTTAAATCTTCAAGTAGAACTAGAAAGTTACTAATCAGGGACAATCTGACAAATATTTGAGCACTAATAAAAGAGAAGAATATGATCTGGTACTAGATTGGTTTTGGCATTCATTAAGCACAAAATGAAGTGCTTTGCCTGTGTTCTCATTTAAGCCTTACAATCTCCCTTAAGATGCCTGTTAATTATTCCCATTTCAGAGAGGAAAGGAAATAACTTGCCCAGTATCACCCAGCTGATATGAAGCAGAGCCAGGATTTTAACTACTGTGACTCTTAAAACCTTTTTCCACTCTACCTCACTGTGTCAACTGGAAATTTTAGTTTGAAAATGGACCCTATTCGGGCCTAGCCCGTGGCGCACTCGGTAGGGTGCGGCGCTGGGAGCGCGGCGACGCTCCCGCTGCGGGTTCGGATCCTATATGGGAATGACCGGTGCACTCACTGGCTGAGTGCCGGTCACAAAAACGACAAAAAAAAAAAAAAGAAAGAAAATGGACCCTATTCTAGGGGCCGGCCCGTGGCTCACTTGGGAGAGTATGGTGCTGACAATACCAAGGCCAAGGGTTCGGATCCCTATATAGGTATGGCCGGTTAGCTCACTTGGGAGAGCGTGGTGCTGACAGCACCAAGTCAAGGGTTAAGATCCCCTTATCAGTCATCTTTTAAAAAAAAAAAGGAAAGAAAATGGACCCTATTCTAAAAAGGTAGGGAGGATAAGAGGTCTTATTTATGTTTATATTCCCCATACCCTATGGCATAGTGTTATTTGCATCTATATCTTCAATAAATAATAACCAGCACTGTCAAAAGCAAATACATAACCATTATATTTCTGGAAAAAGTGAATGGAAGGAGGGAAGGAACCAGGCACTGAAATATGAGACATCTGGCATACCTTAACACTTGTGCACTGATAAATGCATTGACTGTATGTTTGCTTCCTGATGTAACATCAAGTTTTACACTACAACCTTAATAGCTTGTTAGCCTAAGGTATCACCTTTCCTCCTATACTCAGCCACACTGGTTAAGATTAGATCTTCTTGTCTTTCCCTCTGGTTGCTGCAATAGCAGTGAATTGTTCAGAAAGGACAAGGCTTTCTTAGATGAAGGACTGTCCTTAGATCCTGAGGTATTGCCTCAATTATTCACCAAATATTTACTGAATGCTAACTCTGGGTCAGGAACTAGGTTAGGTGTGGTTTGGGAATGCAGGTTCTAACATGACAGAATGATTCATGGTGCCTTGTGACAAATGCCTATAGGCTAAGGTGCACCCCTTTAATATGCTTCTCAAATCTCGTTTTGAAAAAGGGAAATAGAAGCTTTTGGTTTTCCCCAAGTAGTAGAAAGGAATCTGAGCACAAGCCCAAACTAGGAAATCTTGCCTCAACGAGTTCAGGGCAGTTCAGGGGATAAGGGAACTTGTTTTAAAAGTTTCACTCTCGTTACTAGAATACACACACATACATACACACATCAAAGAGCTTTGTGCTTCAGAGCCAGTAGTGCCCTAGCTTTGAGAAAACAAAGTACCACCACTGCTGCTTCTCCTTCAGACAGATTCAAAGATTATAGAGGTAGAATTACCTGGCTGTACCAGGGCTCCTAGCTAGAACCTTAAGCAGAAGCTTAAGTTACAGGTCAATGGTTAAACCTAGCAGACAAAAATACATTCTTGTTTCAACATAAAAGAGATGTGGTTTTATTTATATTAAATAAATATCTGATGTATTGAAGATAAAAATAAATATTTTACTTTGGAAAAAATAAATATCCCATTTTAATCGAGTCACTGAAATATACTGAAATTCAAAAAAAAGGGAAACTAAATGTTAGAAAATGTTAATAATACATAAAGCACATTAAGCATCATAATTTCAGATAGCTGTTTTGGGATAAAGTAAGTGTCTAGTAATAAGCTTGAGACCATTTAAGATGAACTGGTATGGAAGAAATATAGAGATTCACCAAAATATGTCTGGGTAGGTGTCTTACTGTACATTTGCATACTGCCAAAATACTTACAAAAATCCTCCTTCAGAAGAATTTAGTATTAGCATTTCTTTTAGAGTTTAGTGAATAACTAGGTATGCTCTTTCCTAATAAAATTTCAGTTATCTAAAATGACCAAGCAAAAGCAAATGACAAAATTTTTTTTTTTTTAATCAATTGTTCTCCCTATCCTAAAAGAATGCCCCCCAATGATTTCAAGGCAGTTTACCAGGCTCTCTGCATAAGTATAATAAAGTGAGTATGTACACGGAAGTTTCAGTGCTACAAATAACACGGGATTCTGTACAAAAGTTCCAATTGAAACTCCTATCAGTTTACTGATAATATAAGAAGTTTGCTCCCATAAGGAAAAGAATTTTAAAGAAAAAAAAAAATTTGCTTACTTCATTTCTATAACTTTAGAATTGTATTTATCCACATACCACATATCAAAATGGTATATGTGCTATGCCTCAAATACAGTAGGTGTTTAATAAACACTCATCTGATGTATCAAAACTTTTTCCTTGATTCTATTCCATAATTTAACAGTCTAAATCGCTTATGTAGTCATTTACTAGGACCCAGAAAAAGCAGCAGCTTTCAGCAACACATGTAACACTTTGTTCACTGATTATCCACTCCACCAGTCTTCTTTTACGGCAAGAAGGAAAGCATGAGGACCCTAAGAAAATCAGGCCCACAAAACTAGGAATGTTCTGGGATGCAGGCAGAGCTTTAAAAGTTCTTGATTTTCAGGCACAATGTTCAGCGTTGTTAGCTCTTATGAGCAACTATGAAGCTTCCCTGAGAATTTTTTGAAGGAAAATTGTCTGCTTTGAATTACCAACATTTAAATGAATTAGAGATATGCAGTCACCTCAAAGTGACAAACACTGACAATGCTTGGATAGGTATTGTCAAGCCAAGTTTCCAGTGTAACAAGTCAGTCCTGAAGGTGGCTCCCAAGGCCATCCATCCCTCAATGCGCATTGCTTCAGGCCCTGGTGGGCCATTTTTCCTGTTTCTATATTAACCCTATCCTATCTTACCTGATGCTATAGACAATGCATTCATGTAACTCCCCTCATTATGATTCAACTTCATAATTCTGTTTCAGTTTTCTACATGTGTCCACCTAGAGAAGGGAAGAATGTGTGGGTCATACAGGTGCAAGTTTTACTTACATCTGTAAACTGGTATCCATTTTCATACATTGGTCCTATGAACTTGGTTTCTGAGGCCACCCCGAAAGATAGAAAACGCTCTCGGTTTGCTGATAAAATCAGTTTCCAAGCTTGCAATGCTGCAAATGGAACTCTGTACTACAGTATATTCACCCAAGTAATGCAGCCTCCAGAGGCCTCTTAGAAAATGGCCGAATGACTCCAAGCAACACCCTTCTTCACTGATGGCAGGCCAACTGAGTTATTTCCCCCATTTAAAAATTTCTATGCTTAGAACTAATATTGTGGCCTACAGAGGCTAGTGTCAGACTTCTGACCTAAAGAACCAGTAACATAATAAGTGTAAGTCACTAAATGAGTAGTAATTTGTTGCAGCAGCAATAAAAAACGAAACTAATACGCAAACTCAAAAAAGATACATTGAGGGCTGGCTGGTTAGCTCAGTTGGTCAGAACACACCAAGGTCACAAGTTGGGATCCCCGTACCGGCCATCTGCAAAAAAAAGATATTTTTGAGACAAACCTGGAAGATTTAAACAGGGATTAGGTATTAGATGGCATATTGAGGAATTAGTGTTAATTTTTGATAGGGTTTGATGATAGCATTTGGGCTACCTTTTTAACCTTTTTGTTAGAAATACATACTGAAGGGCTGGCTGGTTAGCTCAGTTGATTAGAGTGCAACCTTATGACACCAAGGTCACTGGTTCAGAGCTCCATACCGGACGGCTGGCCCTGCCAAAAAAAATACATACCGAAGTAGTTATAGATGAAATGATACAATTATATCTGGGATTTGCTTTAAAATAATACTGCAAATAATAAAATAGTATAATGAGCCCCCAGCTTCAACATGTAATCAACTTTTGACAAAAGGTAAGACAAATTGGCAAAAGTTGATTACAAAAAGTGAATTAACTTAGGAGAGAGCATCTATACACTCTAGATCAGCACTGTTCAAAAGAATTTTCTATGATGATGGAAATATTCTGTATCAGCATCTCCAATGTAGCAGCCACTAGCCAGGGAGCTATTGAGCACTTGAAATACAGCAAATGCAACTGAGGAACTCAATTTTAATTTTACTTAATTAAATTTAAACAGCCACATGTAACTAGTGGCTACCATATCATAGAGTACAGCTCTAGATACTGGAAGACAGCCATGCCGCCTTACTATCAGAATTCAGTTAATAAGTAAGCTCATGAATCAAGGCAGTGCACATCCGTTATTTCTGTCTGCCCAGACTCCCTTTCCCTTTTTGTTAATAGAAGTATCCAACTTCCTGGTCCCACCCCTACTCCAAGCTCTTCTTCACTACAGAGGCGGGGCATGAGATCCAGACTATAATACAACTTTTTCCTGGCCACAGTAATTGGTCCAAGTAGAAAATAACCAGAGCCAGGACAATCATAATCCTTGCTTGGAATTTTCCATATTTGGAAGTGAATTCCCTCCCTCAATCTGGGGTTGTGAGGATGGACCCTAGAACTGCTGGCCATCATGTTCCTTCACCACAGAGTAAAACCAAAATTAGCATGAAGATAGTGAGTCTTGATTCTCCTAAGATACATAGATCCAGTCAAGCCTGAAGTCAGCTCCATCTCTTCTTTCCCATATTTCAGTTAGGTAAGCCAATAAGTTGTTTTGCATACACTTGCAACCTAAAAAAGTCTTAATACAAAATCTCATAAAAAACTTCTTAAGGGCTGGCTGGTTAGCTCAATCAGTATAGTATAGTGCTAATAACACCAGTGTCAAGGGTTTGGATCCTTGTACCAGGCAGCCACCAAAAAGAAACAAAAACAAAAACTTCTTACATGTGAAGGTCATTAGCAAAATAGTATGACACTCAAAATGACTGAGAGACGTTGACTCAAGTCAGTCAGTGAACATATAGCAGCCCCCTGCACAAGGTAAGTAAATACAGACTAATGGTACTGTGTGACTCCACTAGTGTCAGTTACTGCCAGTTCCTTCTTCAGGGTGAAGCAGGCCCTGATTAGCAAAAATAGTGATATTTTTTATTATTCCACTCCCATTGTTGATTTTGGCTTAGACCAGGGTAGCTTTTCAATTGGTTTTTGCTTTTTTAAGTAACAAAAAGATGAACCTAGCTATGTATTCCCATTATCAATTCAGGTGCACTATAAGATAGAAAAAAGTTTTGAGCAAGATTAAGCAGCTACAATTATCATATTAGCAGTAACGGGCACAAAATTCTGGGGGAAAAAAGGTTATAAATCACAGTCAAATTCAAGCATTAATCTGTTTTTCTTACTTTATTCCTTGTATCAATCGGTTAAGAAAGTAAAATTTTTCCAAATATTTATAGATAACATTTACAAGGGGCACACAAAAAAGTTCATTTTCACAAAGAATAATATTGTGATCTCTTTAAATCCACTTTTAATCCTTATTTTAAGCTAAGTACAATAATAATTTAATACAATAAGCTAAATACACACAAAGCTTGTATATCCTGAACTACAAAAGTGGTTTCCATAGCCACATATGGTATTAGTCAAGTATGCATTTCCACAATGAACAAGTACTGACAAATATGTTAATAAAACACTATTCCAAATGCTTATCCTGCCATCAGCCTTTAAAGCAATACCATTCCTGCTACTGAAAGCATTTGTTTTTACAAGCTTTGATCTGGGAAAGAGTTCTTTAAAAACTTAAATAGTACATTATAAGCTCCAAAAGGTTTTAAATCAAAAGCCTTCCAACATGAAAGCATTCATATAAAACTTTTAGATTCTCCAAAAAAAAAATCACTCTTGTTATCTGAAGAAAAGAATATCAAAACAAATTATCTTTTAAGACAGATAAATATTCTTACAAAAAACTGTATTTATATTACCATCTCCTTAAAAGAAACACAAACCAGTTCACTATCTTTAATAACCTCTCAGACTACTGTCTAAAAACTTCAGAATGCATGAAGCACATGTCTCAATTATCATAGAGTCAAAGATGCCATTTAGATTTCACATATTAAACAGCTACACTATAGCTTACAATGGCACATATATACCTAAAACATAAATACTACTTCATCCTTTAGGTGGTAAAAATCAGAAGGAACTGCATGGTTTGCAAGGTACTTTAACTTATGTGTGGTCACTGAAACCCAATAAGTAATTCAAGTATGGTCATATAAAGGCAGGCAATTAAAGGCTCAAATATCACTCTAAAATTGAAAACAGGAAAATAAACGCTGAAAACTTTGTGTTTTTCCATCTTTCATTTACATGCCTAGATATCAGAACCTTATTGTAGAAAATACACCATTATTATATACGGTTTCCCCGGAAGATAATGCAGTTTCATTTAGTACAACAGGTGTCAAGATCCATAGTTTGCTTCATCAAATGCTTTTCTAGCTCGTTTCAATTCTTCGTTCATAGTAAGCAAGTCTTTAACCCTAGCAAACTTCCTTGGGTCCTTTCGAATCAAAAAGACGATATCTTCAACTTGTACTCGACCTTGTCTTCCAATTGACATAGCCTTGTGAGTCTATTATAAAGAAACAAATGAAATTCAACTTCTAAAAATCTAATATTTTACTGTTTTAATTTGCATTTATTAAGTTCCTGGTGAGGTTGAAGATTTTCTCTTCTAATTATTATAGTCATTCATTTGTGAACTTTTTATTCATGTCCTTTGTCCATTTTCTACTGGGTTATTAGCAGTATTTCTCTTCTTGCTTCATAGGCATTTTTTAAATATTAAGGACATTAAAACTATCAAATTTTTTGATGTTCCTGTTTTTGTTTCCTGATAATAGTTTTGGTCTTCATTCTTATACAATAATTTTATAATTTCTTTGTAACCACCTGTAGTGGATTGAATTATGTCCCCACAAAACTCACTGAAACTTGTATTATGTCCCCCAAGTTTTATGTATTAGAAACTTATCCCCCACTGTGACTGTTAAGAGGGTGAGAAATCCTTTTATGGTAACTGAAAGGTGGAGCCTTTTTTTTTTTTTTAAAGATGACCAGTAAGGGGATCTTAACCCTTGACTTGGTGTTGTCAGCACCACATTCACCCAGTGAGCTAACCGGCCATCCCTATGTAGGGATCCAAACCCTTGGCCTTGGTGTTATCAGCACCATACTCTCCCGAGTGAGCCACAGGCTGGCCCAAAAGGTGGAGCCTTAAAGAGGTGATTGGATTGTAGGACCATGCCATAGTGAATGGATTAAAAATGGTGGTGAGGGGCACGGTTCTGAGGGCTTTAAAAGAAGAGGAGAGTCTGTCTCTTGCTCTCTCTCTGCTCTCTCTGCTTCCACCATCTTGCAATGTGAGACCCCTGGGTCACTCTGCCACCACCAGATGGACTTTCGACTTCCCGGACTCAGAAATTGTACACAATAAATTTTGTTCTCTTTGTAAATCACCCAGTTTCCATGTATTTTGTTATAAGCAACAAAAATGGACTAATACACCACCCATTTCATTTATGCGTTGAGTCTTCTGTCTCAATAGCTAACAAATATTGATGGGTTTTCCTAAAATCAAATAAATAAACTTCATCCCCCAACACTATATACTCCTCCGGTGCAAAAACAAAGGTTTATCAGCATTATTTCTAATGACTAAAAATAATGGAAACTAAAAAATGAAAAATAAATATTTAATAAGGCACTGGGTAAACAAATTTGAATACATACACTCAATTTATATTATGAAGCCATTAAAAATATTATAGAGGGCTGGCCAGTGAGCTCAGTTGGTTAGAGCATGGTGCTGATAACACCAAGGCCTAGGGTTCAATCCCTGAACCAGCCAGCCACCAAAAAGAAGAAAAAATTTATCCACAAAAATATCACAGAGTATTATGCATTGACAGGAAATGTTCTAGACTTACCAAAGGGAAAAAGTAAGTTCTAAGACTATATGTACTATTAATTCCAGTTTTATAAAAAGTTTAAAAATATGTGCAAAAAGACAAAATGACATTCACCAAAATGTTAGTATTAGTTGTCTCTAAGTGGAAGGATCACAAATTTTTATTCCTGTGCTTTTTTATACTTTTTAAGTTATATTTAATTGATATTAATTGCTTTTGTAAATAGAAAAAAAGATTTTAAAAATGCATATTTTCTGAGTAATTTCACTTCTATTCTGTAGTATGGAAATAATCTAAAACACAGAGTGAAAATTCACAATAACTAAATAAAACCAAACTCAGTAATCCCATCCCTGAGAATATATCCAAAAAAAAGAGAGGGAGAGAAAAGTTCATGAATATGATCATTCAAGATTAAAAATAAAACAATCTGTAAATAACTTATACAAAAAGGAAATGGTTAAGTAAATTAGAAAACAATTTTAACAAATTTTATGTAGCTACTAAAAACTATGATTAGAACACAAGAAATATGTATTATAAAACTTTAAGTAAAAAGAATGTTATCATTATCATGACTAAGTAAAAGATTACATACCTTTAAATAAATACTGGAACACCATAAGGGCCACCAAAAACAAAAACAAAAACAGCAAAAATACTGGACTAGAAGGGAAAAAAAACTATGTTGGATAATGGGATTATGGGTAATATTTTTAATTTTATTCAATGACTTTATTTTTTATTTTAAAGATGACTGGTAAGGGGACCTTAACCCTTGACTTGGTGTTGTCAGCACCACGCTCACCCAAGTGAGCTAACCAGCCATCCCTATATGGGATCCGAACCCATGGGCCTTGGTGTTATCAGCACCACACTCTCCCGAGTGAGCCACGGGCTGGCCCCTCAATGTCTTTATAATGTCTTTATAAATAAAATTCAGGAGGAAGGGGTGGAATATACATGATAATTTTTAATGATAAATAATGACCAGTAACTTCCACAAAACAGCCGCTCAAATGGATAGCTTATTTCAAAAGGCTGACATAAGCTTAGAATTTCAAATCCTAACTAAGACCAACAAAAGAATCTTACCATCTCAGTGATGAACTCTATGACAAGGTCTTCAAGAATATCCACTGATTCGGTATAAGGATTCTGATCATCTCCAAACCCATACATCATACATCGTACTATAAAAGACAATCACTTGTTTACTTGAACAGATTTAACAATTTGACCAACACTGTCTTCACATAAACTAGAACTGAACCAAGTTATAGATGGTATTGGTATAAAAACATATTTACATTGTATTTGTTGACTCCAATATGGGTTTTCATGTAAAGGCTTCAACTACATTCTTATGACCAACTGTTCCCACCTAGCCTCCAACAAAACTCTCCTTCCTTCCCAGCTACTGAACCCTCATGTCAATATTTTTTTCCTAATCTCTATTATCTACTTACCAGCAACCCGAGAGTACCTTTTTTTTGGTGCCTGGCCAGTACAGGAATTGAATCCTGGACCTTGGTGTTATCAGCACCATGCTTTAACCAACCAGAATACCTTTAAGTAGAAGACTCTGTCATGGCAGGGACAAAACGGGTAGCAACAGCTTAGCCTTTCCTGGAAGTGTTTTCTGTGCGTGGGTATGGCAGTGGGGCATTGGAAAAGAGAAAGCAGAATCCTTTCTGATATTAGCATAGGGGAAAGGACACGAGAAAAAGTGAAACAATTACCTTCTATGGGAAGAAACAGGGTAATCAGGAGAAAGCAGAGGGTTTATTACAAAGAATCTTGACATTTTATTTCCTAGATCAATGCAATTACTAGCAAAGCCCTTTCAGGCTTCAAATGAAGGAAACATAGAAAATGTGAAAGAGAAGAAAAGTCTAATGCAGAATAATAAAAATAACTGCTAATATTTAAAACACATATAGCCCTTACCATATGCCAAGGACTATTTTAAGTCCTTTATATATATAACTCATTTAATCCTCACAACAATCCTTTGAGGTAGATACTATTATTATCCCATTCTATAGATGAGAAAATTGAGGCACCAAGTTAAGTGATTTACCCAAGATCATACAGCTAGTAAAAGATGGAACTTGAATTTGAACCCAGCTGATCTGGTTCCAGATTCTACTCCTACCCACAACAGTATTACACTTCTTAGTAGTTTAGGACGGATGGGATCCATATGGATTCTTATGCTGTAGTCTATAAATTTCCAGTTAGTCCACAAACAAGCGTCAAGATATCATTGAATCTCCCGTGAAATTACATAGAAAAATTTTATACATTATCTGTATATGTACAAATTTCTAGAAATAAGAATTATAATTTTTATCAGATTCTCAAAGGGGTATGTAAATGTTAAGAAATGCTATTGAATGCTGATCTACGTGATGGTTACAAGTGTGTATCTTGATCTACGTGATGGTTACAAGTGTGTATATACGAGGGTACTTCAAAAAGTTTGTAGAAAAAATAGAATTAAAAGATAATATGAATCTCTCCATGAACTTTTTTTTTTTTTTTGGTGATTACTAGGTAAGGGGATCTGAACCCGTGACCTTGGTGTTACCAACACCATGCTCTCACAAGTGAGCTAACCCACCAGCCCCTCCTAAAAGTTCTTTAGGAACTTTCTGAAGTACCCTCGTACAGATGTAAAATTCCACGAACTTTCTGTACCCTCATACAGATGTAAAATTCATCAAGCTGTTCACTCAACACTTGTACAACTTACTGTATATAAGTTTTACATTATTTAAAAAAGGAAGGAACATCTAGAACACTTCTGAAGGAAGGAATGAGTACATTAAGAGTAATTCCTATTTAGGAGAAACAAAAACTGGTAGAAGTGAAAAGAGAAGAAAGTAGAACAGGACTAGAGAAGAAAAGAAAGGGTGATGTATCTCTAGGGTTTACACTGGCAAGAACCTTTAGATCCAGACACAAGGAAGAAAACAAACACAGAAGCCAATATTTTCTTTTTTTGATTCTGTAATATTCTTTTTGCCTTTTTTAGAAAAGATAACTTTAGACTTATAGATGAGTTGCAAAAATAACAAAGTGCCCATATACCCTATATCCAGCTTCCCCTTATGTTAACATCTTATATAACCATAGACATTTATCAAAACTAAGAAATTAACACTGGTATGAGTACAGACCTTATTCAGATTGTACTGGTTTTTCCACTACTACTCTTTTTTGTTCCAGGATCCCACACTATTTAGCTGTCATGCCTACTTAGTTTCCTCAATTCTGTGACAGTTTCTTGGCCTTTCCCTGTCTTTCAAGACCTTAACACTTTTGAAGTATACTGGCCAGTTATCTTGTAGACTGTCCCTCAGTTTGTGTTTGTTTGATGTTTTCTCATGATTAGATTGAGTTTATTCTTGTACATTACCAGAAAGGATACAAAGATTATGTGCCATCTTAATACATCATATCAAAAATACATGATGTCAATATATTACTGGTGATGCTAACTTTAATCACTTGGTTAATGATGTCTGCCAGAATTATCCACTCTAGCTTACTATCTTTCCTTAAATATTTTCAGAAATACTGTCACTAACATTTTGATGGGTAGAATTCACCGGCAGAAAAATAAATTTTACTGGAAAAGGGAAACTCGTGTTATACAGGAAGTATGTACACTGTATACGGGGTAAAGGGTCTGTAAAGGCATAAACAAATGCCAGTGAATACATTGAAATTCTGTGGTATATTTAGCAAAAGAAAAAAAAAGTTTAGGAGAACAGTTCTTGGTCAGTAAGATATATAAAGATTCAGGTAAGACAAGAAGACTGAAAATTCCAAATTGCTGTCATCACAAAAATAAAGTAATAAAAGTAGAACAAAGGTCTTTGCTAATAACCAACTATGCAAGCATCACTCTGGGATGCTCTGGTGTAGGGATCCCTTCTTATGCTGACATAAGTAAAATCACATACAAACGAAGTAAATAGCATCAGAGAAATAGAATAAGGAGTGGTCAACTTTGGGTGAAAAACTGAGACATAGAAAAGAATTTGGATGGTTTAAAAAAAAAAAAGACATAACGGTCCTACAGTTTCTAGAGCGTGTGGAAACTGCTCATGTCTGACCCAGCCTAAATAAACCAGCTCTCATAAATAAACAGATTCATATATCTGTACTGCCTTGTCTCTCAATACTCAGCCATGGCTGTAATGTAAAAGACCAGGAGAGGGAGAGCACATTCTCATGGTGTCTTTCAGGAACTGGCCTGGACCATCAACAGTAGCAGCAGCTCTCCCTTCCTCTTCCTGCTGCCAAAAAGTGTCAAACCTATTTACTGAGGGAGTAGGACAGATGACCAATACATTATAATCTCTATGCCATTTTAATGCCTCACTGTTCACCACCTCACTGCCTTGTTCATTGCCTTAATCCAAAGCCCAAATTTAGTTCCTACTCCCAGTATCTGTTCTGGGATACATCATTACCAGTGGCTTACAGTCAAAGGAGTCTCAGCTTGTACTGCTACAAAAGTAAGGTGCAGAGAAATTAACAGATACATGTTCTGCCCTGAATTAAAACACTGATCATGTTTCCTCACTTAAAGAAAAAAAGTATATGCATACACACATATATATACACAAAGACAAACATACAATTGGGGTTATGATAGTTACTGTCTATGATTCAAAAGCTAAACAGAATTTTACAGGCAAGTCTGAGAAGACTGTCCCTACAGGGAAACACATACAGAACAATAAACCTACTTTGAAAGGACATGTCCAAAAGTCTTCATCATCTATAATAAAATCATTGTCAAATAAAACTTACATTCTTTAGAAAAAAGTCTCTTTCTTTTACCCTGTCCACCTTCTGCACCTCCTCCAATTTCTTCATTTTCTTCCTCAAACTAGAAGTTAAAATGTATACACAAGTTATTGCATTGCATTTGATATTTTAATTAACGATTTTTTTCATTTTCAAAACTGATATCAGGCCAGAAAACCTAAAGCAAACAGCAAAAAATCATGAAACCTTAGGACTGCAGGGGCCTTAAAAACTAGTTCAACTTCCAACTCATGCAGCTATGGCCTCTACAATATCCCTAGCAAAAATCTTACTGCCTCTACATGTAAGAGTTCTAATGACCATAGGTTCTTTTTTTTTCTTAGCCAACTAAGTTGACCTATTGCTAGACAGTGTTACTGTTAAAGGGTTGATACAGAATCAGTCTACCTCCCTGTAGTAAGCAAAACTAACGTTTACTAAGCACCTGCTTAGACAGTGCTAAAAACTACGATTAAGTAAGCCTTAACCCTATTTCATGAAAAGAAAACCGGTGCTCAAAGTTAAATAACTTGCTCAGAATGAATGGATATTTTGAAATCCAGGCTCCCTGGCTTTCGGTCCATTATTTTTTCCACTCCTTCACAATAAGTATACAGTTTTGTTCGCAGTTGAACTGATTGTTCGTAATGAGCGCTAACAAATATTAGTTTTGACCTCTGATGATGCTGTAGGTGCTTCAAAGGGTGTCTGTCAGATATAGACCAAAACCAAAGGGAAAGGGGCCACCTTCCTACTCTCCCTTCACATCCTGCCATACAGACTGAAATGGTGAATCCGAAGGGAAAGCAAGGCATGAAGTCCCCGAATTTCCTCAGCTGAACTCACTAAGGAAAACAGACCCGATTCTGAACTCTGCCTCCTCTACCAAGCCCGAGGAAGTGAAAAAAAGAGAGGGTCGAGACAGAGGAGGTCACTCACGGTAGGGTCTTCTTCCTCATCTGCCATCCCACCAGCCCACCAACCAGCTGTGCCCCTCCGGCTCGCTCCCCGCGGGTTTTACCACTTCCGCTGCCTCACTTCCGGTGACGCGCGGGGCCGGGGCGGGGCCTAGACCGGCCCCCGCCGGCGGTAGAGGCGGAGCCGAGACAGTCCCTAGGAGAGGAGGGACGTGCTCCTGGCTCTGTAATCCCGAAGGAGGAATTAAAAATTACAAAGAAAAGGAAGTCATGAGTTAGGTGGCATGTACTCGTATTTCGCTGTCACCCTAAATTTGCTTCTGCGTATTGAATCACTGTTTCCTGATTCGGGACTGCGAAGCCATGGATCATAGGAGGGCTAGCCAGTGGTCCTTGGTCGACCGAGGGGTGTATATAAAAAATTTCAACGACTTGACGGTTCCACTGTTTATTTCCAAGCACTGTGCTAAGCACTGGGGGATTCTGTGCTTCACTACTAGTTCCTGAGGGGGCGGTATCCCTAGACTGAGATTTACAATTTTGTGGGAAGGTTCTTGGTCAGAACAATAATTAGGAAAACCAAGGCATTAGAAGGCTAGAGCTACGAATATAAAATATAATGCCACAAAACGAAAATTTGTTCATATACACGATTTCTGAATGCCCTGCTGAACATTTCATTTGGTGAGTGAAAAAAAAAGATAATTTCTGAGAATAGAACCTGTCTTTGTTAACATATAAACAAAATATTTTCCCAGTTTTTAATGTACATTGAATTTTCTAGGAATGTTAACACCCCAAAATTGGTGGTATATTGTACTTTGTTTTGTTCGGAACTCTTTTGGGCGGCTGAACGTTAACAAAGATGGAACCCTGGACCTTGGTGTTACCAACATCGCACTCTAACCAACCGAACTAATCAGCCACCCATTGTTTGGAACTTTCTAACCAACCGAACTAATCAGCCACCCATTGTTTGGAACTTATTAAAAGCTGTTCTTAATTTCAGGAAATAATATCGCCAAAGGCAGCATCATTTTTAATAACTTAGATAGTCAATATTCACCCAAATCAGTCTGCATTTTAGCTCCTGCATTCAAGGTGATTGTGCATGTAGATACAAGCATCTGAAATCTTCATTATAATCCCTAGTGTAGTCATGCCTGAGCACTTACAAATAAAAACACATACTATTATTATGTTATTATCTTTTTTTTTTTTTTTTTTTGAAGATGACCGGTAAGGGGATCTTAACCCTTGACTTGGTGTTAGCACCAGGCTCCCCCGAGTTAGCTAACCGGCCATCCCCATATAGGGATCCGAACTCTTGGCCTTGGTGTTATCAGCACCACACTCTCCCAAGTGAGCCACAGGCCGGCCCTATACGTTATTATCTTTATTTTACCTTTATATTACACTCAGGGCAATATATTTTATTTTTTAATTATGTGAGTAGGTAGGTATATTAGTTATTAATTGCTGTGTAACAAATTACCCCAACTCTTAAATATTTATCACACAGGTTCTGTGGGTCAGCCAACTGGGAGGAGTTTAGCTAGGTGCCTCTGGCTCAAGGTCCATCATGTTGCAGTCAGGATGTTGGCTGAGGCTGCAGTCATATCTCAACTGTTGATGGGGGAGGATCAACTTCCAGAATCACCCACGTGGTTGTCAACAGGATTCAGTTCCTTCAGGTTGTTGGACTAAGGGCCTCAGTTCTTCACTGGCTGTTGCTCAGGGGTCTCCCTCATTTCCTTGCCACACAGTCCTCTCCATAGGGCAGCTTGCAACATGGCAGTTGCCTTCCTTTGGAGGAGGCAAGTGAGAGAACCCAAAAGAACACCCAAAAGACAAGAAGTCACAGTTTTTTTGTAATTTTATTTTGGAAGTGACATCCCATCATTCTATTCATGAGGAGTCGATAAGTGTATCACACACTCAAGGAGAGGAGATTGCATAAGAACAAGAATATCAGGAGGGGGAGATCATTAGGCGCTGAGAGGCTGCCTATCACAATAGGTTATATTATCTGTGAAATTTATTTCAGAATAATGGAGACATTATATTTGTTATTTAAGGGGGATTATTGAGTCTGATAGAATTGAATACCGCTGTGTTAGGCAATGATGAGATACTGGCCTTGCCCAGGAGGTCAAGTATAAAACATTCAGTGTCCATCTTCAGGGGAGTAGATAGGTAAAATGTGTTGGATGCACACCAATTAGTACTATGCAGCAATCAGAATCAATAGACTAACAACATGGACAGAGCTTAAAAACAGTACTAAGTAAAAAAAGTAAGAAACACAATGAGATCTATAATACAATACTATTTATGTAAGTTAAAAATACATACACAAAAAAACATATTTTACAGGAACATATAAAAAAGCACAGACACTAAATACATTAGAAAGTTTGCAGTGTAGGAGAAATGGGAATACTTGTAGATAAATAAAAAATGAGGGACTTTGGAAGGTCCACTTTCACTAGAGTGTGAATAATTCAATCCACTGAACCTGAGATCCAAAATATATAGTGGGGGAAAAAAAGTCATAGTAAAGAGTCACGGTGTCCTTCTACAAAATGTTCTGGGTAGGTTGCCAGAGCCAAATTTATTGGGTGGGGATGCAGGAAATGAGGCTGAAATGAAACTGTAATTAGAGTGTAAAAGGTTCTCTCTTTAGAGACTGAACTTCAAACTGAGAGAGTTCTTGGGAGGTCTTTAAGCCGAGGAGTCACATGACTGTCTTTTTAAAAAAGATCACCTCAGCAAGGAAACTGCCTGGGGTGAGAGATGATTATAATCTGAATTAAGGCAAAGTGGAAGAAGAAGAAGAAACTGATATAGGAGAAGCTTTAGGAGACAGAGTTTACAGCACTTTGTGACAATGAATCTGAGAGCTATGGACAGAGAGGTTTACAT
Source organism: Cynocephalus volans (assembly GCF_027409185.1). NCBI lineage: Eukaryota > Metazoa > Chordata > Mammalia > Dermoptera > Cynocephalidae > Cynocephalus > Cynocephalus volans. Next base: position 96,224,371 of record NC_084467.1, read on the forward strand.
CCAAGTGGATGGAATGATAATAATATAAATAGGAAAGAAAAAAGGGGAAGCAATTGGGGGTGGAAGGAAATGAGCTTAGTCTGAATTTGAGAGTCTAGAAATGTCCTACAGAGAAGTGGAATTACAGGCCTGGAAATCCACAGAGAAATTAGGACTAGAGAAAATGATATAGGAGAAATCATCACAAAGGTGATAGTTTAAAGACTGCATGGGGACAAAGGAAGAGGAGGCAAAACACAAATCCTCGGTAACAGTACATCAAAGAGATAGAAAAGACAGAAGGAATCGTTCAACAGGTAGGAAAAGAAAAAAGAGAGAATGAAGAGAAGGAGAAGAGAGAGAAGGAGGAGAATAAAAATATCTTTTGGAAGCCAAAAAAGAAAAAGTTTCAAAAAGAAGAAGGTGGTCAGGAGTGCCCAGTGCTACAGAGATTAAGATATTGAAGGATTTAAGAAAAGGCCTTGGATTCGTTACTGAGATCCCAAAGGTCCATTTGCTCACTGCTCAATAGCCAATAATTGAGAGAAAAGTGTTGGTGTAAGGAAACGTAGCCTTTAATAACGAAGCCAGCAGCCTGGGGAAATGGTCGAGTTATGTCTCAAAGACCATTCCCACCCCTCCCAAGTTTGCCAAAAGGTTTTATAGGGGTCTGTGGTAGAAAGTGTTAGGTTTGAATTTTGAAGGTTTTAGTCTCAAACCGGAGCAAAGAAAACCAGGAGCCAGGCAGTAAATTTAGGGTAGGCTTTAATGGGGGTGCTCCTGGGTGAGTTTCCACCGCCCACAAGGGAGTGAGGCTGGGGAAGTCGCGCCCGGGGAAAGGCAGGTGGGGTTTTTATAAGGGTGGGCCGCAGCAGCCCGTATATGGTACATGGCTGTGTAAAGTTAAGTTTCGGTTTCCTGCATAGGTTCTGTTTTCCCTGATGTGACGTGGCCCTGAGCCATTGCTCTGATGGCGGGAGATCTCTTGGAAGGTGACTTTCAGGTCAGGCGGGAAACTCCCAGGGGTGGGTCCAACAAGATGGAGGCCCCGGTGCCATTTTGCTGACGTTCCCCTATTCTGCGGGCCCAACGGAAAGTTGATTCATGGTGACCACATGGGGACGTACAGATATGCTTGAATATTTCTGATAATCATCAAGGAACTTCCTGGGTGGGGGTTGACCAGTTATATTTTGTTTTCCAAGGGTTCAGTTCCTGTTATTCTCAAATAAGATCAGGTTAGTGAGCTACCAAAGATTGGCCATCCGGGCTAATAATTTTTCTCTATTTGTACACAATGTGAGAGCAAGAGTCATTGCATTCTGGCAATTAGCTGCAGGCTACGTGGTTTGGGTTACAGGAGAGAACAAGTTTTAAAATTCAAAGATTTCACAAAATGGAGTCACTTCTGTTTAGACTGTTACAGATTTGACATTTAGAAGGTAAGAGGATAATCTGTAGAAAATAGTTTGAGGGCAAGGGTGAAGATGAAAGGCAGATTATAAAATGTTAAAGAATGAGTGTATAGTTGAATACGAAGGGTAGAAAAGCAAAGAGAGAAAAGTAGCCTTAAGAGGGCAGTACGATCAAGGAAAGTGGACTTTGAGTAAATGATTACTGAATGAGTGAGGCTGTGAACTTGAGCCAGACACTTAAGCTCAGAAGAGCCAGGTTGGCTTCGGTCAAGATGGCAGAATAGATGGCCCCCAGCATCACTTTCTCCCACAAATCAACCAACTTACAACTATTAAAAAGCAATGACAGCCAAGCTGGGGTCACTAGAGATCAGGGGAAGAGGAGAAGAGACCTATGAAGTGCATGAAGGCAGGAGAAGCCACAATGACAGAAAGAAAGAACCGCTCCAACTGTTTCAAGCCCCAGCTGCTTCCAGGCTGGAGCTACTAAGCACAGGGAGCAGGAGCTGGCAAAAGCCACAGCTGTGCCCTTCGGATGGAGTTGCTTGGAGGCAGCAGGGGAGAAGAGGGCCTTGGTGGCCTCCAGGCCAGCAAGACTACTAATAGGATTCCCGTGAACCCACATAGGAGCAAGGAGCCACAACAACCAAAAAAAAGGAGCCACTCGGAGGCCAGTGAGTCACCACAAGGGACCAGCATACACATGGGAAGTGTTTGGAGCATGAGCGGTGAGGGAGACGGGTCCACAAGGAGAACACTGGGGCACAACAAGGACAGCTAATCTGCACCCCTATCAGCAAAGGACCACTCAATGGAGACTGGTCAGGAATATAGAACTGCAGGGGGTGCAGTTTGCTGAAAAGACTCGGGCCCTGACTAGAGTTTCTACACAACCCAGGTGTACTAGATCTCACGAGTCCCAGAAACACCTATAAAGTCAACTATTAAAACCTGAGCTGCACAAAAAGCCTTCCTTAGAGAATCAGCAGCAAAGCAACAATTTAGCTCAACATCAGAGCTCAAGTCCTGGTCCCCACAGGAAGTTCCCCCATTTTAGAAGTAAGCAATGGACAACAAAATAGTTCCAGTGCAGAGTTTAAGTGGCAGAAACAGCAAATAATCCAACACTGAACTGAAAGAAAAAACAAAATACCCAAGACCAGAGACAAAGTTTGATATTAACTAGTAAAGGTCTCTCATCATCAAAGAACACCTATAACACCTAGAAGGACCAGAAGTCCCTCAGGCTACCAAACCAGATAGGGGGTAGGGCTGGGGTCCTCAGCCATGCCCCACCCAACACCTGCAACCAGTCCCGAGTGTGGGGGGCCAAGGGCCTCAGCCACACCCCATCAACACCCACAACCAGCCCAGCGATGACCACCAAGCTGCCGCAGGAAGCGCCCAGGTTCTCCCAAACTGGAGTGGTGGGGGGCCAAGGGCCTTGGACACACCCTCCCGACACTGCAACCAGCCTAGCGATGACCACTGAGCCACTGCAGAAAGCACACCAGGCTCCCGAGCTAGGGCAGGGGCGGGGGCCAGACACTTCAGCCACATCCCTCTGACATTTGCACCCAGCCCAGCAATGACCAAGATACCGCTGGAAGCCCCCTGGTCTCCCCTGCAGGAATGAGGGGGGTGCCACAGGCCTCAAAACCACCCTCCTCCTTCCTCCTTCTCCCACCCTATTTCCTTCCCCTTTCCCCTCTCCCCCTCCCCACCAACTGCTCCACAACAACTTCATAGAATGTAAAAAAAAAAAGTAATATTAATAAACTTTTTTCTTTGAAAAAAAATATATATAAAATAAATAAACTTTTAAAAAAATGACCATTAAGGAAAAATGGATCTTCAAAAATCTGCAACTGAAAAAAAAAAAAAAAGAAAAGCCAGGTTTTCAGTAGAGCAAAAAACTGGAATGAGCTTTTAAAGAAAAGGTTCTTGACAAAAGAGATTTGTTCACAAAAGAACAGAGTCAGCAGAGATGCAGATGGGGTAATTGCTGGAAGGGAGAAGTGGAGCTGACGGTGTGAGAATAATGTGGAAGAAATGGCAGGGGTGAGATTATCAGAAAGTAGAAAAGCAGGGAATTGGGTGGTGTGCTTGAGACATTTGTTAGTGATGGGTTGGGGGAAGGCAGGCAGATAGCACCAATCAGACTCCAAATCCAGGCAAAAGCTTTGCAGTCCCACCCCCACCCCCACTTCTACCCCTCCACCCCAGGGTGTAGACCTCTGCAATCCTTCTCCCTATTTTAGGCATAGTGAGGTAGTGTCATTTTTAAAATGGCTTTTAGAATTTCCACAATAATCATATAAAGTCTTAACTATTTGCTTTGCTTATTTCACAAATAATGCCCGTAACCATTGTTTAAATATGCACGTTCTAAGGTCAGATGGGTTGGGTTTGAAATCCCAGCTGTACTACTTATCAGCTGTATTACCTTGAAACAACTTACTTGACCTCTCAATACATCCATGTCCTCATCTGTGAGACGGGAATAATAATAGTTACTAACCTTATAAAGTTACTATGAGGCTGAGTTGTGTTAATACCCATAAAGTGCTTTGGGTAGTACCTGGCCTATAGTAAACATTATGTAAGTGTCAGTTGTTTTTATTCAAAGAACCTGTTATGGCCAACGTCCGACGGGTAAAAGAAATTTGTCCGAGAACCGGGTGATAGGAAAAGGAAAAGAGTTTATTTCTGGCAGCCAGAGTTACACAGGCCAATAGAAGTGTGCAGCCCCAAGTTGAAACCTCTCGCAGCTTTTATTTTTAGCTAGGCGGGAATTTTTTGCACCTGACACAATCTAGCCAATGCAAGCAAGCCAGTGATACATAAGCTAATTTTGTGGGTAGCCCTGTAGCCCCTCCTGACCCTGGATTCCCCATAGGGACTTTTCAGGCTAAAATGGCAGAGCCGCCTAAAATGGCGTTGGCCATGCTACTCTGTTTATTCCCCCATTTATTTTAGCAAGCTACTTGTACAGAAGCAGAATGCATATGTTAAGGTTAGTAGGGGTTGGGGTGTCCCTTAACAAACCTACTTTTCACCACTATCTTCTGTTCTTTTCCTTCATGAACTCTACATTCTAGTTCCACAAGGCCACATTCAATTCAGGCAAGAAATATCTATCAAGTACCTGCAAAATGTACAGCACTTGGTATGGGACTGTGGATAAAATGACAATGAAAATGAACTTTCTAGTGCAGCAAGGGGACATGAATTAAATAGGTATTGGTAGCTTATGATGCGGGAAGGGGACCCAAGAAGGTCCAAGAAGCCTCCCTTGATCAAGTGAGGTTGAGTTGAGACCTGAGAAATGAATGGGAGTTAGCTCGTAAAGGAGGAAGGAACAGTGCACCATGCCCCCAACTTATCTTGTACTTTCTCTCTCTAGTCTATTCCTTCTCCACTTGTTATAGAACAGAAGCAGCACGGAAGTCCCAGGCACTCGGAGGGAAGGAGAGTCAGAAAGTTTATTACACTAGTGGGGGCCCAGGCAAACTCATGTTCTGAAATCCTGGGACACCCCCGCCCTGAATCTTACAAGGCTTTTTATAGGCAGGTTAGATGGGCTCTTTAAGTTTCGCTTTCTCCGAATTCAGGTGACTTGAGCAGGCAGCTGATTATTAACTGGACTGACATCTGGGCACCCTGGTAGATAAGCACAGTTAGCTATAAGGGCACTGCACAAGCACATAACAAATTTTAATTTTGAGTTTTCCCAACACACTAAAATACTTTTCCTTTTCACCTATTGAAATGCTAATACCTTTCAGGACCAGCTAAAGTGCCTGCTCCTCCATAAAGCCTTCCCTGAGCTCTCCAGCTGAAAGCAGTTTCTCCTTTATACTACCAGAGAACTTAGTTTTCATTTTCCTTTGATACTTCTTACTTTCCACTGTATTTTCTGTTTATTTACACACACAGCTTATCTTTTTCTACTCAATCTTAAACTTATTAAGAGCAGAATCTGTTTCTCATTCATCTTTGAGCCTCCAAAGGCTAGCACATTCCTTAGAAGTCCGGGGAAAAAATATTTGTAGCATAAATTAATGCCTATTTGACATCCCTTTTCAAATGTTGTGATTCAAATGAAGCTATTGTTACAAGCTGTGCCTTCAGGACTGAACTTACACTTTGGCTAAACCAGAATGCCACAGTCATGGTCCCCATGACTGATTAGTGTTCACCACAATGACCACAACAACCCTAACAAACAGGCCACTGTTCTTGACTGACAGGTGTTTGGCAACAACTGCCAGTTCTCCAGTGTAGGCTGAAATGAACTGAGGAAGGACTGTCTGAACTGACAGTCCCCATCCCAGTGTGGCTCTATTTATTCCTTGCAGTTTGGCTGCAAGAGTCAGTGACCCAGGTTTTAGCCTGATGTGAGACATGACTGCAGGGGATAGGTGGCAGTGAAGCTAAGGGCTTTCCAGGGTGACAGAAACATTAATGCTTGGAACAAAATCATCAACAATCAGTATCACTGGAAAGCACTGTAATATCATTGGAAAGCATTGAGGCAGTGTGATAACAAGGGGAAGAGAGCTTTGAGGTTAGAAACACTGGGGTTTGGATCCTGACCAGCTATGTGATCTCACCCCTGTATCTTTTTTTTTTTTTTTTTTAAAGATGACCGGTAAGGGGATCTTAACCCTTGACTTGGTGTTGTCAGCACCAGGCTCTCCCAAGTGAGCTAACCAGCCATCCCCGTATAGGGATCTGAACCCACGGCCTTGGTGTTATCAGCATCGTACTCTCCCAAGTGAGCCATGGGCCGGCCCTACCCATGTATCTTTTTTGAGCCTCAAGATTTCTCATTTTAAAAAATTTGCAAAACAATTCTGAAAATCAAAGATAATCTCTTTACATGCTTGTAATCTATTAAAATGTGTTTATTCGTCTGTTTTACCCAATTTATTTTGTTCTCTGAGGACAGTGACTTATTTTTGCCTCTATTTCCTGCAGAATAGTACATAGTAAACACTAGTAAATACTTTTAACAAATGAACAAGAACAATAGCTAACATTTGTGAAGGATTTACTTCATGCTAGATATTGTTATAAACAGTAATTCACTTAGTCCTCCAACAAACCTAAAAACTCAGTTTTACAGAGTTTAAACATATTTTTTTAAACTATAAAAATTATTATTTTTTTTGGTGGCTGGCCAGTATGGGGATCTGAACCACTGACCTTAGTGTCTTAACACCACACTTTAACCAACTAAGCTAATCAGCCAGCCCCTAAAATTCTTGATACAAATAATTTTTTAAATAAAAGCATGATGAGATTAATTCTATTCAATTAAAAAGGTAAAATACTTTATAAAACCTAAAAAAGAAAATATATGGTGGAGGGAGAAAGAAGAAAGGAAATAAATGTAAGAGTGGGAGAAAGAGTAGGAAGAAGAGAGATGGACATATGAAAAAAGAAGAAACAGAAAAGAGTAAATTTTGAGCGAAATGAAAAATAACTGCTTAAGGGGCCGGCCCGTGGCTCACTCGGGAGAGTGTGGTGCTGATAACACCAAGGCCACAGGTTCGGATCCCATATAGGGATGGCCGGTTAGCTCACTGGGTGAGCGTGGTGCTGACAACACCAAGTCAAGGGTTAAGATCCCCTTACCGGTCATCTTTTTAAAAAAAAAAAAAAAAAGGAAAAAAGAAAAATAACTGCTTAATCAGAATAATATATTGTGGTTGGGATCACCGTATCGGGCAACTGTGAAAAGAAAAAAAAAAAAAGATATTATGCACTATCATTATCCTTTAAAATAGTAATTAACCAATTAATCACTTTTCCTAGTTCTCCAACTTTAATTTCTTTATCCTTAAATTTTATCCTTAAACTCTGAGACTAACAGAAGAGGAAAGACTTATCTTTCAGAGCATGACAAAAATTGTAGTTTTCATCTAGTAAAAAAAAATGGGGGCATGGGGGTGGTTCTGGCCAGTTAGCTCAGTTGGTTATAGTGCAGTGTTATAAGATCAAGGTCTAGGGTTTGGATCCCTGTACCAGCCAGCCACCAAAAAAAAAAAAAAAAAAACGGTGGTGGGGAGATAAAAGTTATCTAAGTTATCTCCACAAAAGTGAATGGCATTAGCAAAAATGAGAAAGCAAAGATTGTATTTGAAGAACATAAAATAGTATTTCCACAGCTGCTGCTTAAAGTCCACATAGGGGACAGTGGAAAAAGCTGCTGGAAGGCCTTGAATAGCAGGCTAAGGAGTCAGACATTATTCTGCAGGCAGTGGTTGCTGTTAAAGGAAACAGCAGTCGTAGCATGGAGCAAGATTTTCGAGTCCTGGGTTCAGAAGACCAGAATTATTGTGTGAGTGTGATAATGGGCAGTCCTTACCTTGAGCCTGAGTTTCTTTATTTCTAAATTAGGAGTAATAAGGCAGTTGTGAGAATTAAAGAAGATCATATGACAGGGTGTGTTTGCTTTGAAAATGTATGAATAAGTTTTCGTTGTTGTAAGGATATAATAGATGTTTAAAGAAGGATCAGATTGGAGCTGGCTGGTTAGCCCAGTTGGTTAGGGTACAGTATTAGAACACCAAGTTCAAGGGTTCAGATCCCCAAACCAGCCAGTTGCCCACCCCCCCCCCCCCCCGCCAAAAAAGAAAGGAATCATAAAATCACTAAGGTGATGGCTGTAAGATTAAAAGGGGGGCAATTTGAAGGACGTTTTGAAAAAGAGAGGTTGGTTCAAAAGTTATTTACAAATTTTAAATTTAGTGATTAGGGAAAAGGAATAATAATCATAGAAACTGGGAAATCAGAGGGAAATGAGTTTGTTTTTAAACAAACATTTCAGATGTCCGAAGAACATCTGTTAGAAATGTAGAACTGGAACTTGGATAGGACATCATATTATGAACTCTTCATAGAGATGATAGTTGAAGCCATGGAGCAGAATAGGTCATCAATTGAGTTAAAAAGGAGGAAAAAAAGGTCTATGTATCTTAGGAACATCTTTATTTAGGTAGAACAGGAACCTGAGTAAAGAGAACAATCAATTAGGAGCAACCAGTGAGAATATTACAGTTCCACAGTATTTAAGAAAGAGAATTTTTTTGAGATGGAGATGAACTACATGAGTCAGTCTAAATTAGTGAACATGTATTTGTTTAGGACGTGGTTAGAATGGTTTGGGGACTTTAGCCTTGGTGCAGGGATTGGACACTAGTAATGATGCTACTGCTGCTGTTGTTTTAGACAACAGTGGATGAAAGGTTCAAAGGCACAGACAATAGGAATTTTTGTTTTGTTTTGTTTTTGAGTGGCCCTGAGCTGTTCTTTTGGGCGGGGAGATTTGTCTCTGTTTGTATGTGCACAAATATGTAAACAGAGTGGTTTTCTGGTCCTGTCTTAGGTTTTGTCTCATACATCTTTCATTTGTTTTTTGTTTCTGCATTTATGTATATTTTCTTAAGGAGTCTGTTCTGCATCATACTTTTTTTTTGCTTGCCTCTCCACTCTAGCTTCCGGAAGGCAGCTTTGGCGGGCAGCTTTTCTTCTGCGTAACCAAGCAGGCCGCAGCCAGCAGATGGCACTGAAGCAGATAGGGGCAGAGTTTCCTTAGGTCCTCGACAACCACTGAGGGAGGACCTTACAATTTCAGCCACAGAGGACCCAGTGTTGCACTTTCGCCCGGACTCTAATAAAGCGGGCTGAGTTGTGTGCTATTAAGGATTTCAATTTAGAAAATAGAATCTGTAGCTCTGTTTCCTCCACCCCACTCCCATTATTAGACTGACGATGTCTTTTGTCACGATGTCAAAGTGTCTTCAGAAAAGCGCTGTCCAGATACCGTTGATTTCTGGCTAAAGGGGCCAAGGTGACCCCAGCATCAATTAAATACAGGAGATAACTGAGACTCTCCTGATTGTCTAAAGAAAAGAAAATCTATACAAACAAACAGGCAATTATCTGAATGTTTCCCGACAACGTTGGAGCGTTAGGATCAGAAATATGCGACTTGTTTTTACTATAAACTTCCTTATTTCATTTCGAACACACACACACACACACACACACACACACGTAGAGCAGCCGCCTTACTATAAAGTTCCTTATTTCATTTCGAACACACACACACACACACACACACACACACACACACACACACACACGTAGAGCAGCCGCCACAGCGCAAAGTGTAAAACCTCAAGCCTTTACCTTTTCAAACTCACTGACGCGAACCTTTCGCGTAGTTAGTACTGGATCACCCTAAAGAGACTTGGTTACCATGGCCACGTAAGAAGCCTCCCGGGGAGCGCTCTTCTTGCACTAGATAAGCACTCAAGCACCACCCACGCAGGTCCCCTAGCTCGGCGATCGGCTAGCCACGCCAGATTCCGTTCGGCGCTCGCTTCTCGGCCCTTGCGCCTGCGTACTACGGCTCCTGCCCGTCGCTGCGGCCCGGATCGGGAAGTATCAACCGGGAACCGCGTTCCCCTTCGCCACTACCACCGCTGAACCCGGACCGCCTACTCAGGCCCGGGCCCAGCCGCCATGACGAACGGTGAGAACCGGAGCCCCGAGGGGAGGGTGGGAATGCAGGACGAGGGGAAAACGTGGCGGGCGGAGCCGGGACTGACGTGGCTGTTCTCCCCGCCCCCTCCCAGCCCGGCCCCCCTGGGCCTCTCAGCGCCCCTAATTTCTGCTCCCTACACGCCTCCGCTGGTTCCCCTTTTCCATGCCAGTCTAGGACCCCTAGTGCCTCTCGTGCCCACCCCTCGAGTCCTCGGTCTCTACCCTTTTCTTTCTCCTTTCTCTTTCCTAGAATTTCGTTCTGACTCTTGGGAGGCCAATTCCCACAGAACTACTTCTATTTAGCTCCAGGGAAGAGAGAGGTTCCTCCACCCAGCCCTCTTCGTTCTCGTACTTTAGGACTGTAGGCTTATTGAAAGGATCAAGAAATCACAGAGGACATCAAGTCCCACACTTTTGGGAGAAATGAATGTAGACACCCTAAAAAGTTCTCCTTGGTTGAAAAAACGCCGGAAAACCTTCTCTTGCTTGATCTTAAAGTCTTGGCTGGGTAATCCCATCTGGAGATCCTGGCCAGTGTTGCCAGGGGTAGATTTAGATAGTGCTTCTCCTAAGTGATGTGGCAGTTAACACCCAGTTTATCTGGCTTAATTTTCTAGGCATCTTCAAACACTTTATAGCCATGATTTCCGAATTACAGGGGAGGGCAGGAAGCGCAGGGCCTTTATGGTCTTAGAGTAAGCCTTACAGGAAGGAAGAAGAGAAAACTTCTTTAGTATGATTTGAGGGGCGCAGGAAAGCATTTCTCAAAAGTACCTGACCATAGGCTTGACACTGAAGACTCAAATTTCACCTCTTTGTGAATTTTAGCATTGTCTGCAAAAACTAATGGGGAAAAAGAGTAGCACGTAAAGCTGTCATTCCTCATAAAAGCTTAGTGTGTGTATTAATTCACTGGACTCTTATGTGACACCTAGCCGTGAGATAGTTTTACCGGAGGAAAAGAGGTAGATAGTGTGGTCTAGAACTGGCAGGCGCTGTTTGGGTACATTTGGAGCTTCCAGGCAGTCAGAGATCTCAGGATACGAGGCATAATAAGAGAACGGACATCATTCAGAGGAAAAAATCTGAACTAGGAAATGAGAGCAATCTGATACATAGTAATTGCTGAATAAATTTTAGTCAACCTAATCCCCTTTTGTGGTCCAATATCTTATCTCTGTTTTGCATGTAGGTGATTCGTTGTGCTTATCTGTACAAGAAATAGCTTGGTTTACATGTGTAAGAAATTGAACCAACAGTTTGAAGTTTTTCATTGTGTTGAAGCCTCAGATACTTTTTTTTTTTTTTTTTTTTAACAAGAATCTGTTGTTATTCTGGCAGAAATTTGGTTTGTAAGTAGAGTATCATGCGTGAATTGTAAGGTATAAGAAAAGTGTAGTTGTATGGATTCCAACTCTTGTAATTTCCATTAAGCTTTACTTTTTGCCTTGACATATTCTTTACCAACAGAAGCAGATCTGACAGACTTGGCTAAATACCTAGCTCTCCTTTATCAAATGAGTGATTTCTAACAAGAAAACGTTTAGTTCTCTGAGCTCAAGCTCCTAGGATTCTTATGTTTCTCTCAACCTATTGCCAACACTGGTCATTCCTGGGAGGCTTATTCCACATAAACTGATGCACTCTGCCCAGAATATCTGGTTCTTGAAAGGTGAGGGGAGGGGGCAGTGAAATTGCTGTAAAGGGCTATCTACAGGCAATGGTAGGGAACAATAACCTTTTTAGTTCCAGGACCTTGGCTCCCTCCTATCAAGTGTTGGCACTGCCAGTTGAGATTATTATCTTGTTATTATATCACACTCTGTCCTCAGAGTTCTCAGGAGGGGTCACCTATCCCAAGCTAGATCAGCATCAAAGGTTTTCATTTCTCCTTTATGTAACAGTGTACTCCTTGGATGGGATTCTGGTGTTTGGTTTGCTCTTTGTTTGCACATGTGCCTACTTCAAGAAAGTACCTCGTCTCAAAACCTGGCTGCTATCAGAGAAGAAGGGAGTTTGGGGTGTGTTTTACAAAGGTAAGGTCATGTCTGGGCAGGGAGAAGAGATGTCATCTCTGGACAGTGTTGTGCTACAAAGTGGGTGGTGGAATGGGCTGGGATTGTATTTGATTTCACTTACAGAAAAAATCCCTGAGATTAGGTCTGAGAATTTGTGAAATTATATACTCATTTTCTAGAGTTGAGAGAAGAGGTAAATGTTAAAATTTGCTGTCTTTTAAAACATAATTGTTTATTTTAGAATCCAAGTAATTTTTGTGTTCTCCATGGAATAAAAGTATACAAATTAAACAATTTTAGGCTGGGTTGGAATTCCTCCCTTCAGTGGGAGGAATATTTTCCCACTGGAAATTTTTTCTGACTTTTTGTAAAGAATACGCTGGAGTCTCTTTTAAGTTTTGATTTAATTAACTCATATGCTTTTTACTTTTTATTTTGGGTACCTTCATCTGGAATCATACCTACCTAGATCTTTTTTCAAAATAGGGCAAAATATAAACAAACAGTTTATTTTGCCACCCAGAGCATGAGAGTGGCATTTAAAAACATTCCCAGATACTTGAGACCCTTTATAGGTCTCTTCATTTGTCACTAGGGATTTCACCTTTAAATTGAGGACTTTTGTGAAGGACAGAGTATGATTTCTTTTCTCCTTTTACTTTTGCCTGCCAGCTGCTGTGATTGGAACCAGGCTGCATGCTGCTGTGGCAATCGCCTGTGTTGTAATGGCGTTTTACGTCCTGTTTATAAAATGAATTCCAAAGTATCCAACTCATCAACTGCCAATCAAGGGGATGGGGGTGAAGAACCTGTTGGGGGCCTGGACCCAGAATAGGAGAGTTCAGCTAAAATCATCAGAGTCCCCAGGATGACGCCACAGCATCTGACCCTGCCATATGTGGGGAAAACTCATGATCACAAACATTATTTATCCTTCAGGGGACTCCAGAAAGCCAACTTCCTTTGGTCTGTGTGTAAATCAGTCTTCAGCAGAGAGCATATAGTATTACAGATAAATTACACCCCTTGAAGAAAAGATCACATATGTCCTGCTTAAAAATCTCAGCTATTTTGTTCTTCAGCCCCTCATCAGGATGTTTTTCAAACTGAGGCTCATGTTTTTCAAACTGAAGGAAGGAAATAGGCTGTGTTCAGACATCTTGGGAGAGGAAATAATTTTCAAGACTTGACTTTTTTTCACTGTTTGGGATTTGGCAGATTGAGAATGAGGCAGGCTGCTGGTTGGCAAACAGGAGTTATGCAACGCCAAGAAATTGTTTGGCTATAGAAATTTATTTTTCATATACTCATCTGGGAAGATGCAAAAAGAGAACAGATAAAGTAGTTGTGCTGCATGCTGGTAGGTCAAGAGTTTTGCCAAGAGAATATGGACCTACATAAAACTTGGGAATTATCTATCTTTGAAGAGACCAGAAAGCAGTGGCTTAGACAAAAAATTTTCTGTTCGCTAGTATCCCCAAAAGGAGACTTCAGTCAAATGGTATATGAAGAATGAATCAACTGTTGCTATTTCCTAAAGACTTTTTATGTTCTCTGAATTACTTAGTGCTAAATACTCTTACTCGGTTTTAAATGCCACCACTAGGAGAAAAAGAAACTATTGAAGAAATAATTGTTTAATATATTTGCAGTTAGGGTAGAAGAAATAAATCTAGCGTATTAATTCATATACTAGTAAATTCATCTGGTATAAGAATTTATTGTGATGTTAGATGGAAGTTTTGTCATGTTATAATAGATACAAACTTATTCTTTGTTAAATCTGGGTTGTTACAGCAATTTTTAGTTGATTTTTTTTGGCTAACTTCAATTTTTTTCATATTGCAGTAGTACTATTTAGTTATCTCTGGAAATTTTATTTATTATAAGAACACGAGAAATTTAAATGAGATAAGCTGCTGATACTCATCAGCATGTTTGTATGTTTCATAGAATCCACAAACAAAATGAGGGTGTTCTCTGAAGTGAAGGAAAACAGCTTTGCAATTGAGATTGAAGAGCTTTTCCATGGAGTACGGCAACTCCTGAGCAAATCAGTTTAGATGACTCAACATTTGAAGGGAAGATTTTTCCATTCTCTCCTCATATGATCTTCTAAAGTATAAGCTGTTAGATTTGTGAAGCCTATAACTTCTCTTTTTTTAAAAAAAGAATAGGTCTGAAATTAGATTATTATAATAAACAAGCATAGAAATAGGTCTTCCAGTTGAGTTGTCCACAACAGTAAAATTTACCTGTGGACAAGTTAGCTGTAGTTGACTCCCATTTCATAATAAATTGTCTTTTGTCTGCTTACTCCAAAAGAATGAAAGTTGCTGAAGTTTAGATTATGAAATACGCAGTTTAGTGTTTTGAGGGTTTCTAGAAGTATAGAAAATCACCAACTAAACACTACATATCTAATCATCTCAGAGTTGTGGCTGTTATCTCTTCAGGAATTGGTCCACAGGGTAAATTTCAATGATTGATATGTTTCCCATTGTCATTTCTGAGCATCATCTTTTGCATGAGAGAAAGGAAATTAGTTGAACAGGAAGGACAGTTACACCTTGTAGGTGTGATTTTGGAACCTGATGGCTAAAGGGAATGTCACTCTCTGGAAACAGGTTCAGCGTGTTTTGCACTTGTTATTTTGTAGCTTTAATGATTCATGTTTTCTAATAGGGCTAATGTCTCTAAGCTTGGTGCTTAGAGCTGCTTCATATTTTAAACTAGTTCCATTCCACAGTTCCAGTTCAAACCAATTTTCACAGACTCCTGGGTGGGTAATTTTGACATAAACTCTTGAGTAGATATATTTTGATGTTTTCATACCAGAATGTACCAAAAAGTGCACAAGTGAAGGTAATTTACAGCAAGAAACAAATATACACCTTATTTCATTTATAGACTTTATGTAAGTAGATAAGTAGAAACTTGTTTAACTCGTTACTTTGGTTGATATGTCATATTTTCGACTAAAAATTATAAGAGGTTATTCCTCTGGGGAATATTGTCTCATATTCAAACTGACATCACCATAAACCCTGTATGCCAGGTGGAACGAAGTCAGTTCCTTTTTATAGTTGAAGTACAATTTTTTATTCACCATTGTCTGCACAAATCCTTGAAAATAAAATTTCTTTCCATATAATTTTTGTCCGTTTTATTTGTCACATGCTGAATTTATTGAAAGACTCCCCTGGGTTGTGCCCATAGCATAGCTTTTTAGTTCACATTAATGAATACCATCATTCCTGTTATCCCCTTGTGAAGGTCACTGAATATATAATTTAGCTCAGAATCTATGGTGGCCTAGCTTTCTCCTTTGGGGGAGCTGATAAATAGTGATAGATATGAGTAATATACGTATACGTGTTTATATATATATAAATATAAATGATAAGTTTTAAGGTATATTAAATAAGGTAGGTAGCACCCTCCAATACATTTTACCTACTACCGCTATTAAAATACAAGTACCATCTGCTATTACCAGCCATAAACTTCTTCATACAGATGAGGTTAACAGGTTAATCAGCCAGGCACCTAGAAAATCTTTGAGCCAGTGGGATTCTGGCATATACAATGGGTAATTTTCCCCTTATTTGTTTATTCCTAGTGCCTGATGGGACTGGCACAGTGCAAATTATAACTTCAGAAATTATTTACTGAAAATAATTTGTTTGATCTCCAAAATTGTTTTATCCTCCCCTCCCCATTTCATTGAAAAAGGAGAAAGAACTGGGAAATTAAGATTGTGCTCTCTAATGTGAGAGGAGCTAATTCTACTTATATAATCACCACTCTTTTTCACTCTACTCATTCTGGAGTTTGAAAGTCCAATGTGCTTTAATGGATATGAATGTAAATGAAAGTTCAGCAACGTGACTGCCTGCTGTGGATTGAAATGTGACTCCCAAAGTCCATGTATCAGAAACTTAACCCCCACTGTGACAGTGTTGATGGTGGGAAATCCTATTACGATAATTGAAAGGTGGGGTCTCAAAGAGGTGATTAGATTGTGAAGACCATGCCAGTAGATGGATAAACTATTCATGGTTTATTGGAGGTTATGGGCGTGGTTCTGTTGGCTTTAAAAGGAGAGCACGTGAGAGTCTCTCTTGCTTCACCATCTCACAATGTGATACCCTGCATCGCTGAAGTCACCACCAAAGAAGGCCCTCACCAGATGTGTTCCCTGGACTTTGGACGTCCCAGCCTCTGAAGCTGTAAGCAATAAATACTGTTTCTTTACAGATTACCAGTTTAGGCATTTATGTTATAAGCAATAGAAACGGACTAATGCACTGCCACAGCATCAAGTTCTGGGCAGCCAGAGTGCTCTGTGAGGACGGGGATATGCCTTCCTACCTTTACCCATTTCACAGATATCCTGACTACCTAGTCCTTGAAAATACTCTATTCCTCACTTTTACCTTTGATAAAATGTTTGCCTTCTCTCTTGGGAGACGGAGCTCCTGGAGGATATGATGCTTTTGTTGGTAATGACCAGGGATTGCAGTCTCCATGGGAAAAAAGTCATTCACCTATAAGTCTCCTGAAATGGAATCATCTCATATCCAGAAACTGGATATTTTAAAATTTAAGCCGAATAAGAATAACGTCAAGATAAAACAAAAGCTGTACATATGGATATAAGTATGTAGCTATAGCGAAAGACAACCACGGTTCAGTATTGTGGGAATTAGTTCCGCCTTTCCCAGGGACCTGGGTTCCCCTCCGGGCCACGCGAGGGCAGCAACGCGTGCACTGGACAGGTGGATGCGGGAGTCACCCGCCTGTGCTCTGGGTGGTTCCTCCCACAATCCTCCTTGGCAGGGCAGGGGGCGGAGGGTTTAAAAGAGGGTTCGGACTTCCGCTGCTTTACGGGAGGGAGAGGGATCTAGAGTGTGTGTCTTGTGTACTGTGGTGTGGCTTCGCGTGGAAGACGCGTGCAGGCCGAGCGTGTGAGTGGACGTGTGAGTGTGCGCGCGTGGAGTGTCGTGCAAGGCGAGTGCGTGCGTCCACCCCTGCGCCCCTCCCCCGCCTACACCTTGATCTTATTTGATCGGGTCGTGACCTCAGCCCCGCCGGCCGACCCGAAATGAAAAGCTCTCCTCCTGCGAAGCCCTCCCTTCGGGGCGCTGTGCAGCGAGGCCCCTTGGGCGGCGGCAACGCCGCGGTCCCCGAGGTCCCGAAGCCGGTCCTACGGGGCCCGGCGCTCAGAAGTGATGAATTGATCAGATAGACGAGGCCGGGCTTGTCCCGGGCCACTGATTATCGAGGCGATTCTGATCTGAGTCCGGCCCCAGGGCACGGCCACGGGGCTTCGGGCGGTAGGTGGCGCTGGGGCGAGCACGTTAACAGTTGGTGGTGGGCCTTTGGTGCTGAGGTTAAGGCGTTGGTTGAAAGAGCCGTCGCCTCGCCCCCGGGAGCTGGAGCTGGAAGGTGACTGTGGCCTTGTTCCCCGCTGCAGTTTTTCTTACCCGGCTCCCTCCCTTTTCTTCTGTAGTCTCGGCTGGCCTTGATGACTCTGTATGGTACCAAGCCTGGTGCCCGCAGGGCTAACAGCATCTGCCGCTGAGGGATACGTATATTTTTCTCCATTAAGAGAACATGAAGAGCTTATAAGAAGGCAGATTCCAGGGAACCGCCCGAGATTTACTGAATTAGAATTATCAGGGAGGGGCGGGCTGGTTGGCTCAGTTGGTTAGAGCGGTGTATATAACACCAAGGTCAAGGGTTCTGGTCGCCGCCGCCAAAAAACCCCAAAAAACAAACAAAAAACCCCCCGAAAAGATCAGGGACGTCTAGGAACCTATATTTTATAAAACCTCGATGCATGGATCACAGTAATTTTTGATGTTCAATTCAGTCTTCATGAGGTAACTATCCAGGAAGTGGAGTCATCCCTCTCTGCCACCTTCAGACATTTTAAATAACGAGAACTGAAACTTCATAGTGCCACTTGGCAGCAGATGCTATCTGTATAGATTGAAGGGTTCGAGTGGAAAGGGACTGTAACAGTTTGGTTTCAGGACTTGCAAGTACCTTAAGTATCTGGAAGAATCCCTTTAATATCTGAAATATTCAATAGTACATATGTTGTCAAACTTACTAGAAATGGGAATTCATTGTGCAATATTCTAACAGGTCTACCATTTCTTGCCCAATCTTTTTTATGACAGCGGGTTTCTGTAGTGATTTATAATTTTAGAAGCCACATTAATGCATTGATTTTCAGATGCCTTCAAACTCCAGATTTTTGAACCGTGTTTATAAGACTTGAGGCTATAAAGCACAGCACAAATTGATACAAAGAAAAGGGATTTGAGTCCCAGGTAATGAGTCAGTGGCAGAGTTAGAGACTGAACAATAGTAAGGAGCCAGGACCAGGGAGATGGAACCCTCAAGGAAAAGTAGAGCCCAGCAAATGACTAAACCCAGGAGGTCTGAAATCTGTTAAGTGTGACATTAGCATAAATATTAATGCTACTTAGAACTGCTAAAATTAGTGTTTGTATGCTCATTAAGAGAACAGGCTATGTCCATTCTTATTTCCCCAACACTTAGCCTGGTGCCTGGCACATAAAGGTTTGCAAGGAATGTTGATGGCTCTGTATGGTTGGAGTAACTTCAGTTTACAAAATGTCAATATCTGTGTCCTGCCAAAAACAATGCTGTTCTGTCCTAAATCCTTGTCTTTTTAGCAAGATGACTTTCAAGTTGCAAATATACCCAACAGGACTAGTTTCTAGAAGTTGGGAAATTTGCCTGCCATTCAGAGTAGTCCAGGTGGCAACTCGTAGTCCATGGGTAACAGACACTTTGGGCTTCATCTTGCACAAATCTATTTAATGGAGGTGGGCAGCAGTATATTCCACTATGATTAATTAGTCCAGGGGCCTGTCAACACTAGGTGGAGAAGAAGCCACCATCCTTCTTTCGGGAGTAGCCTCCATTGGTGGCTGCAGTGTGAGGGGACACTGTGGAGAAAAGAGAACAGGGAGTGGGCTGTGAATAGTCAGCATGTCCCCTGGTATTAGTGTGATATGTGCCAAGTTAATCACTGCTTTCCAAGACCTTCCTTGATCCCTGATCTTCCCTACTAGCCAGGGTTCATTTAGAAAGACTTCTGCACCACCCCCATCTACCCACCCAGTCTTGTAACCCTTACCTATGGATCCCTGGATGCTGTGGATGGACTCCTTCTTAGGGTTGATCCAGTATCTGATTTTAGCCTGGGAAGTGATGGGGAATGGAGGAGTAGGTGGTAAAAATTCTCCAGGGAATTGGATCTTGATTCTAGAAGATGGTGTGGGGAAGAACAGGGGAGAGTGAAATCAGAGAGAAAGGTGAGGAGGGAAAGATAGTTGCATGTGACTTCAAAAATAAAGTTGCTGCCGTGGTTTGAATGTCCCCCAAACTCATGTTGAAACTTAGGGCTGGCCAGTTAGCTCACTTAGTAGAGTATGGGACTGATAACACACAAAAAAAGAAAAACTGAATTTGTAATTTAAAGAAACCTTCCAGCATGTTGGCACTTAACCCCCAATATGGTGGTGGAACATGGAGCCTTTAAGAGGTGATTGGATCTTGAGGACTGTGCCCTTGTGAATGAATTGATCCATTCATGGAGGAATGGGTTGATGGTTTAATGGTTGTCATGGGCATGGTTCTGTTGGCTTTATAAGGACAGTGAGTGCGAAGGTTAAGTCTTTCTTTTGACTTTTCTTGCCGTGTGATACCCTGAGTTGCAATGGGACCCTGTAGAGAGTTCCCACCCAGAGTAAGGCCCTGTCCAGATGTGTTCTCTGGACCTTGGACTTCCTAGCTTCCAAACTGTAAGAAATTGTGTTTCTTTATAAATTATCCAGTTTCAGGTATTCTATTATAAGCAACACAAATGGACTAATAACAGCAGACAAAGGCCTTTTTTTTACCCTCTGTGAAATAAACCAAAGATGTTCTTTGTTTATATAGATGAGCACAATGGTGGAGGATTTCTGTTCATTTTAAACAATAAAAATACAGAAATTACATCACAGATACAGATGTAAAAATGCAGAAATGTGTATATAAATGAGTACCTGTTGGTTGTTATTTCCCAGGTGACCACTTTACCTTATGTGATGAATGGCAGCATCCTTAAGGTGGAGAAGCTCTGCTTCTACCACTTACCCATGGGTATCCTGGATCGTCTCCTGGTGTAACAGTATTTCACATTTGTTCTTGAATGCCCCAGTGTGGTGGTTGTACAAAACTGCTAAGCGAAAATCCAGGTCATCCTTCGGTACCTACAGGGGTAGTCAATCCCTCCAGGGTTAACTCGGCTACGTATGTCCACTCTAGTCAGGTTCTGTTAGGCTTTACTCTTCCTCAGAAGTATAGTGATTCACCTATTGGGTCTGAAATTCACCAACTTCTTACACACTAAATTGTTGTACATGATAACATCTTAACTCATCAATATGGAATTGCTTCCTTTATGGTTAGGTATAAGGACTGGTGAGCTCTTACTGGAGACATGGGATACTGTCCCTGACTTGAGCTTAATGAACTTTACCTAATTCATGGTTATATTTAGTCCTTGTTTTAATCAAAAGAATGAAATATCTGGTAAAATGGTTTGCTTCAGATAACTGCCTGGAGCAAAACCAAAGCCTTCTGACTTCCCGGAGGCCAGATAAATTGGTTTGGGTTTGGAAGAATCTTGGATTGAGGACAAAAGGAAAGATGCTGAAGTAGTTAGGGACAGACTACCTTTCAAAAAGAATATTAATGAGCCCTAAATGGATATAAAGAGAAATAGAATGTCAATGCTAGGTACCTCGGGATCAAAAAAATTGGCATCTCGCCTCATGGAAGTGATTGTGGCTGTTGAGCTGAGCCGATTCCAAGGTTCCTGTTGCTGAGCAAGGTGATTTGGGTTCTTATATGGCAATTTCTGCAAAAGAGAAAGCACATCCAGGACCTGGTTACAGGAGGACTTGCCAATGTGTTAGCTTCAATGACATCCATCCCCTTATTCCATTCTATTTTGTTTGAATCTTAGAGGGACATCTGCAAAGAAGAAAGATATGGGGCAAAACTCCCCAGGTTTTTGATACTCTTAAGTTTTCTTAGAACTGACAGAAAAAGGCCAGGAATACAGGGAAAGGGGTGGAGTGGGACAAGGAGGGTGAAGGGTGGGGAGCAGATAGGAAAGAAGAGCTCAGGTGTAGACATCCTGAGTTTGAAGAAAAGGTGAGACTTCCTATGCAATTAACAGGTAGAAAATTGGAAGTGTGCACTTGTTAGAGAAGAGCTCAGAACAATTAATGTCTGGGATGATCTGGAGGTCGTCCACATGAAGGAGTAGCTGAGGCCTACAAAAGGGAGTCTCACCAAAAGGGAAGAAGTGGTTCATGAAGATTGCACAATATTATAACTGGGAGGGGGAGGCCCCAAAAAGAGGCAATCAGGGACAAAATAAGGAAAGCGCACTGTCTAAGCTTGTCCCCTCTCAGGCCCATATCAAGTCAGCCACCGAGTGCCACCGGTCCTGCCCTTTGCATCTTTCTCACATCTGCACCTATCACCATCACATGTGTCACTGCTGTAGATCCATAATTCTTCCTCCTGGAGATTGCTGCACCTGCCTCCTAGCTGATCCCTCATCTCACTCCCATCCTGTCCAATCCACTGCCACTTGTGCTTTTTAAAACACCCATCTGATTGATTGTGTCACTCTAGTGCTTAAAATCCCGCCATTATTCCCCACACCCCCAGGATGAAATCCTCACTTACTGGCATGCTATACACAGCACACCCAGTCCACCAAAGCCACTTCACCCCCAAGCACTCCATGCCTCCATGCCACACTTATACTTCAGCCCTTAGGGACTGTTTGCAGTTTCCTAAACTGGCCATTCTATCTCTCCTTTCCATGCACCTGCTGCTTCCTTTGCCTTGAGTGTCTGGTTCCTGTTTCCTTCCTCCTAACTTACATTTCACCCTTTCTCTGACCTGGCCCAGCTAACACATATTTGGATGTCAAAACTCACCTGCTCTGTGAAACTTTCCTTTAAGTTCTTGGTTCTCATGCTACCCTACATATAATTGTATCACAACACATGTGCTGTAGTGCAAGCATTTTTTTTTTTTTTTTTTTGCCTTTTTCGTGACCGGCACTCAACTAGTGAGTGCACCGGCCATTCCTATATAGGATCCGAACCCGCAGTGGGATCGTCGCTGCGCTCCCAGCGCTGCACTCTCCCGAGTGCGCCACGGGCTCGGCCCTAGTGCAAGCATTTTTGCTGTTGCTGTTGTTGGTCTGTCTTTTCAGCTAGAGTTCCTTGAGAACAGGAGCTATATCTAATTTATCTATATATCCTCAGTGTCTAGGAGAGTACTGGTGTATAATAAATAATAAATATTGAATAAATAAAAAGAAGCTATTTGATGTTATTAAGCCACAGTCACCATTTACTTCACCTTATTTTGCAACACTTCAAATATCCCAAACACTTCTACCAGAAAATAGATTGTCTAATTCCCAAATCACTGACCACAATCATGCTAAACCCACACACACACAAACACATCGTGGCATTAACCAGAAGACATACACATTGTGAAGACATGTATAAAGCACGAGCTGGTGAATTTCAGAGGATTCTCTCTCACTCTACGGTCTCATTTCTCTTCAGAGAACAGTTTTCCAACTAGAGAAAAGGGTAGTTTGATGGAACCTGGGTCCTCCCATTACTTATACTAATAAGTGTTTTGGGCTGAGAGAGCCCCTTATTCCTCTAGACTAGAGCTGTGTATTTCCCTCTGCTCAAAAGCACCTCTGAAACGTTAGCAGACCTGAATATGGGACAGGGAGGCAGGCAGAAACACACTTCCTGGTACCCGACTCAGTGTCCCTACCAGAGTCCTTTATGTTACCGTCTCGGCCGGTCACATCGACAGAACGACTGCTGGCGACCTACCAGGAATCTGCGTAAGAAACAATACCTTGGAAGCCCGCAGTTTTCCTAAGTAGGAATCATCGTTATCTAACGTAGGGTGCTGGAAAGGGTCCCGTGTGGGAGGCATGGTTAAATGCCGAGCGCGATGCTCTTAAGAGGGATGGGAGGTCAGAACAGCCGCAGCACAACCTTGCTAAGATCCTAATTGTTTGGCACGCCTAGTTTCGGTTGCCAGGCAACTGCCCGGCCATTTATGACTGAGATGAAGTCCCTTCGAGAAGGGCGCCACCTGGCGGTTCAACAAGGAGGTCCCTCGGGAGGAAGCTACGGGAGCGCCAAGGGAAAGCGCCGCTGGGAGTGACAGGGAGCCCTGGATTTGCACTTCTGATCCTCAGTTGAAAAACTCCGGCCTCTCATCGTATAGGACTCCTGCAGAAGATTTCAGTTGAGGAAAGAAGTTCTAAAAGATGACCCCAAAATTTCCTTCTCTCTCGCACTTCACAAAAGGCTTTCCTATTTTCAAAGCAACGAGAGAATAGGGATGTCAAGAGACCGAAGAGCCCACGTGTTGTGCTTGGAAAATTGCCAGCTAACACAAACTCTCCTTGCTTAAACTCGATTTAACTATTCGAGTCCAGGGCTGCTTATAGGGCCGGTTGTTAAAAGCACGGATGGATTTGGCGGGATGGAAGTAAGAGCTCCAGAGGCGACTTTTGCAATAGGTAATGCGTGTGTATTGGGGCCTCTCTTCTGGGCGATGACTTCTGGAAGGAAGAGACGACGTCTCAATCTTCTATAGGTTCACATGCCACGTTTGCAGAATTAGAGATGCTCATAAATAGCTCCTGGCCCGAAAGAGCAGTCGCAAACATGAATTTGTTGGCGATGGCTCGGAGGATATTTCTACCGCGTTCTTCGCACGAGCCTCGTGCCCGCCTGTTGGGCCGGTTGCACGCCCCGGGCGCGAGCAGTCTCACGCTGCGCGCGCCAGCGGCGGCGGCTGCCATGGCGACCGGCAGGTGAGCGGCAGAGCCTCGCGTGGTCCCTGCCCCACCCACGCGGAGGGAAAGAGGCGACGGTTGTCAAGGCGACGTGGGTAGGAGGAGGAGAAGAGGACGGAGGGAGGAAGGATGGGCGGCCTTGGCGTAGCCGCAGGGAGGTGACTGAAGCGAGCCCAGCCCCTCGCATCCTCCCCCTGTGTATCTCCCTCCCCTTTTTTTCCGCCTTCTGCCCGCTGAAGCAGCAGCCGCTGTACCTGAGCCGCTACTTCAGCTCGCTCGGGACAACGCTATGGCTGAGCCTGAGCACAGCCACCATCCCTCTGCCAGAGGCAAGGGGAGAACTGAGAGGTGCACACCCCAGCTTCTGCGGCTGCTGCTCTGGGCTGGGACCGCCTTCCAGGTGACCCAGGGAACGGGACCGGAGCTTCACGCTTGCAAGGAGGTACTGTTCACCCCCTGACCCGACCTTGCTTTGGGCAGAAGAATCTTGGATCCCAGGCGGAGACCTTTGGGACCCAGGCACAGACAGTGTCAGAGGCTACGGAGTTTAGGTTTCTCTGGGGATGAGGCTTGTGGGGGGAGGGAAGAGGAGCCGACTGGCGTCATGGGGAGGCCAACCAACTGGAGGGCTCGTGGCATAGACTGTCCTCGCAGCTTGGGGCGCTGAGCTCAGCGAGAAGGGTCCCAGCTCCCAGAAGAAGAGTGACCTGGGTCCCTGGACTCAGACAAGGGAGCAAGAAGACATGAGTTGTTTTCCAGCTGGGGTGAAGTTACCTTAAAGTGGTTGGCAACAAAGATTATGTACAGAGAGGCAAAATAGAAAGAAGGAAGGAGAGTAGTGGATAAGACAAGAGTTAAGAAGGCCGGCAAAAAGTAGAGGAATAAAGTAGAAATCCTTGTGATTTTATCATGGTTTCCGAAAGCAGAGTGTGAAGGTGGGAGAAGTGCTATTGGGACCGTAGGATCCCATCAGCTCTCTCTTTCTTCGGTATTAAACGTCAGTTACATTTTGCAGGCTGCTAAATGTGGATCCTCATTATAGCTTCGCCTCCCCCCAGCACACGTTGTTTAGTGTACCTGGCAGCACATGACCCACCTTTGTCCAGATTTTGAGTTCTTTAAGTGCTCGTTTTCTGTCAATCTTTACTCTCCTTCCCTGCACTTCTGCTAACATATGTCATAGGTGTTTTTCAAGGTGTTTCTAAAAGGTTGGCAACATAATTCAAACAATAGTTAATGAATGTCTTCCAACCAAAAATGCCTTTTGAAAATTCTTTTTGAAAGGACACAAAAAGGTATTAAGTAACAAAATTCAGTAGTTTCTACATTATTGAAATAATATTTGGTTGTGCTGAGTAACTTTTTAAAAACCATATGGCAGAGGCAACAACAAAATATTTACAAAAACTACATCGGGGAAGGCAAAATAAAAGTCCTGTTATCTCTGTGAAGATGTAAAAGATTTCATAATAAGTCAAGAGTCTAGCACTGTAAAAGTAATCCCAAAGGACATACTTTGCTAAGGTTTTGAGAGGTTAAAATATTTTTTTATAAGTTGTCAGTTTTAACTGATTAGCAACAACAACCCATCTCATATGGAGATATATTATTGTGAAGGTGTTCTAAGCATTAGACTGTCTAAAACAGCAGATCATGAAGAAGTGGGGGGGGGGATTTTTGTGTGAATAAAGAGGTTTCACTTTGAAGATTCGTGGATATGGTATAAGTAACCTCAATCATTGGGACTTTTGATACCTTTTATTAGTCCCAGTGACAACTGTCTACATTTCCACCCAGCCTCTTCATGAAGCCTGTTTTAAAGATGGCTGGGAACAGGATGATTTTGTCAGTGACTATGGCTCACTGGCTTTCATGGCCTATGTTCTAACCAACCAAAATAATGAGTCCAAGCAAGCCCACTTGCTTAAGAATCAAACATGGGAGTCTCCTGAGCAGAAGGTGAGAATCTTGCAGTTCAACTACCAATTCTTTATTTTATTATTATTATTTAATTTATTTCTTTTTCTTTTTTCAACTACCAGTTCTTACTGAGATCTTTGTCAACTATGGAAAATATGAGACATTTAAGAAATTAAACACTTCATATCACCTTGATTTGGCGGGAGGGAAGAATATTGATACTTGAGAACTCTAACGTGTACAAATTTTGCCTTTAGTTATATTTAAATGGCCAATATTTGCCTAAGCAAAAGGTCTTGCTGCAAAGCATGAGCTCAGGGTGGTGGAAAGCTGTGGAGTTCCAGTCCTATTACTTACTGTACAGTTTTTGGATCTGTGGAATGGGTATTACAATCACCCCTACCTCAGAAAGGATTGCTTTGAGGATTGAAAGAGAAAACACATATAAAACACAAAATAGAGTTACCTAACTCTCTTCCCTGTTAGCTTTTTACCATTAGACCTACACTCCGTGCCAAGTTGAAATGACTTAGGAGGTGTGCTCATTGGCCACAGGCGTCAGCAAGTCCTGTTTACACTTTCCTTGAGCAAACAGTGGCTGCTGAACACCCTCAACTCCAAAACAATAAGGAAGAGAATAAACCCATTATTGTAATATTCTTCTTTTGTCAATATGAACTGATCCAACAAGTTTGGGGGCTTCGAAACCCAAGTGGTGAAAAACCAATTCAAAGTAAACTAGCTCTTTTCTGTGCTTAATCTTTATATGAATTTTTTGTGATCCTACGTTGGGGACAGTCTAACGGCAGGGACAGTCTATCAGGCCAAGGCTGACCCTAATGACAACAGTGCTGTTGCAGCCTTGTTTGTGAAAGCTGAGGCATCTCTCTGGATCTAATTGGGAAAGAGAGCTTTAGCTTGACACCTGAACTCAGGTGGCAGAGAGCTGGGAGTTCTAGACTGCTGGATGTGTACCGGGGCTTGGCGTTCCTTTTAAAGTTTTACAATAATCAGGATCACCAGTGGAGCTAAACATCCTGTATGATGTTTGTCTTCATGAATCATTTCTTTAGCCCTGTGCTAGCCCAGGCTAAGTGCTGACTGAGAGCCAAAGGAGCATTTCCCACAGCACAATGAATCTAAATTAAATGAGAGAGGAGTAGAAAACTGCTTTTAACACAGTCTGCCTTGTCCTGAGGCTTTAGTGCTAATTGCCCCTAAAGGGACATTCCAATCTATATTGAAAAGCCAAAGGGGCTGAGGAATCCAGCAGACATAAATTGGAATAAAATTTGTTGAGTGAGTGATGACTGTGCCATTTAGTAAGGATGCTACTTGAAGCAAGTTAACTAGCTTCTGACAGCCTCAGATTCCTGATCTGTAAAATGAGGTTGGTAATACCTATCTCACAGGATTGTTGTGAGGGTAAAATTAAATTAGATAACACATGTAAAGTGCTTAGTACATACCCTTGACATATTCGTAGTTGCTTAAGAAATGTTGGTAGGCAGAAAAGTTAAGTACACAAGTTATGACATATAAAAGATGACATAAGGTTACCATGTGGTAAACAACGCAGGAGTGGCAATATGAACAGTTGGTTTGACCGGCTTCTGTCATAATCAGTAGAGTTTCAATGGGCAGAGATGGAGGAAGGGTGCTTTCTAGATAGAGGGAGGAGCCTGGGGGAAGCTTCACAGGTGGGAAATGCAAATGCTTCTGGGAATTGCAAGTAGAGCAGCTGGCTGAAATGTGGAGTAGGTGTGGGGTACAATGGATGATAAGTTAGAAACTGAGTGGCGAATCCCTGAAGGATTTCTGGCAGAGATAGCTGCCTGCTAAGAGTGGATTAGCATGAAAATAAAGTAAACATGGTGGAGGTAGGCCAAAAGGTGAGAGCAGAGGGATGGGTGAGGAGACCAGTTCAGATGATTTACTGAGGTCCAGGAGGAGGTTAACAAAGAGACTGTACTGGGATGGTGGCAGTGGGATAAAGGGAGAGGCGTATATATGAAAAATACCCGAAAGTAGAGGTTAGAGGATTTGGCAACTGATTGAAGGTGTACGGTGACAGCAAGGGGCAAACTGAGGATTTTTGTCAGGCTTTTAAAGTGGGAGAATGGTAGGAGTCACCAGCGCAAATGCAGAAAGAACAGCTTTAAGGAGCAGAGTTCTGACTTCCTTTTCTTAGTTCTGACTTCCCTGCGATCAGCCCCTGGAGGAGGTGGGGAAAAGTCCAGAGCTTTTGGCACACTACTTCATAAGATTTAAAATGATCCTTTGGTTGGGAACCATAGAGTGAGGTTGGATGTTTGAGCCACCCTTCCCTATTTGATGAAGAGAGAAAATTAAAACACTCCATTTATTATGATGTAATTGTAGGCTAGAAGATGTGCTCTTTTTGTCTGATATTAGAGGGGGCTACTGACTAACACATTCTTGGGATCTAAAGGCATTTAAGAAGTTATTTTATCTATTCTCCTGTCTCAAGGTAAGAATATACTAAAACCAAATCAGATTGATGATTATCTGACTTTTTTAAAAAAAAACTTTAAAAATTACAAAAGTGGCACATTTTATTGGCAGACAAATTGGAAAATGTAGATAAATAAAAAGAAAATAATGAAAATCACTCATCCACCACTCAAACTATCATTTTTATGTATATATTTGTGAGAAAGAGACAGAAGCTTGGTACAGAGTGTGAGGTCTGGACAAAATTGGGTGGGCTGGGTTCAACTTCCAACTCCTCCACTTAGTACCCTTGGGGAAGTTATTCAATCTCCCCTGCCACAGTTTCTTCATCTTTAAAGTGGGAATATTGATAGAGTCCACCTAATTACTATAATATGACAATTAAGTCAATTAATAAATGCAACTCGCTTAGAACAGTTCCTGGTGCATAGTAAGTACTCAATAAATGTTAACTGTTACAATAAGATTTTTTTCCTTGTCTCCTGTTGTGGGGATCCAAACCCCATTGGTTTTATGATCTACCAATAAGATTTTTAGTGGAAGTATAATTAACATTGTCTTATAGTAGTAAAATATTATTAAGAACTTGAGGGTGATAGAAGTGGGTTGAACTGAAAAGGGAAAAGGAGTAGATGTGAAAGATATTCTAAGGAAAAAGTGGATAGAACTTGGTAAAGAGAGTCAGGAGAGCATAGTAGTAGAGTCTGGAGTTGTCCTGTCCCACATGGTAGCCATCAGCCATGTGTGGCTATTGAGCATTTGAATAAATTTTTAATTTTATTTCATTTAAATTGAGTGAAAAGTAGTTAAAATACTCAACTCAGGGCTGGCCCCGTGGCCCACCCGTGGCCCACTCGGGAGAGTGCAGCACTTGGGAGCGCACTGGCGCTCCCGCCGCGGGTTCGGATCCTATATAGAGATGGCCGGTGCGCTCACTGGCTGAGCGCGGTGCGGGCAACACCAAGCCAAGGGTTGATCCCCTTACCGGTCACAACAAAAACAAAAAAAAAACAACTCAACTCAATTATTGAAAACTTTTAATTGTGTTTGGAACAACTTGTGTATATGAATCTACTTTCTTAACTATAAATTTTATGAACTCTAAATAGAGAAATACTAAAAAGTATTTCTGATGCAAATTTAGTGCCTGAATTGAGATATGCTGTAAAATGTTAAATACATGCCAAATTTGGAAGACTTAGTACAAAAACAAAAACAAAAAGAATATAAAATGTTTCAATACTTTTTATACTGATTACATATTGAAATAATAGTTTTAGGTACTATCTAAATAATGTACTATTAAAATTAATTCCACCTGTGTCTTTTCACTCTTTTAAATGTAGTTACAGGAAAATCCTGTGTGTAGCTCACATTAGAGTTCTTCGGGACATTGCCAGTCTGGAGGTAGTAGCTATGCAAATCTGGTGCCTGCAGTTGAATCCTAGTTCTCCCATTTCAACTACATTACCTTGAGCAAAATATTCACCTCTCTTAGCCTCCACTGGAAAATGGGGATAATTTAGTTCTTGCCTTTTATGGATTGCTGGGAGGATTAAGCAAGATAATGCTTGAAAAGTGCTTTGCAAAATGCATTGTGTATAGCTCAATAAATGTGCTTGTTACTGTTTTATGATCTACTTTTATCTTTTTTTTTTTTTTTAAAGAAAAGATGACTGGTAAGAGGATCTTAACCCTTGACTTGGTGTTGTCAGCACCACGCTCTCCCAAGTGAACCACGGGCCGGCCCTTATGATCTACTTTAAAAAAAATTAACAGGAACGTAGTCTAAGTCACTAAATGGTCTTGCATGACATAATTTTAGTGATGAACTGGATGAACTACTATGGCTAATCTCTAATGCTAATCTTTCTTTACTTTGACCACCTGCCTCAGACCCATCCCTTCTCACCTTCTAATGTTTTTCTTTTTTTTTTTTTTTTGTCTTTTTCGTGACCGGCACTCAGCCAATGAGTGCACCGGCCATTCCTATATAGGATCCAAACCCGCGCGCTCGCAGCGCCGCACTCTCCCAAGTGCGCCACAGGCTCGGCCCTCACCTTCTAATGTTGGTCAGCAATTTTTCCCTCTCTGTAGTCATCAATTTTTCCCCTCTACTGAATCATTCCTAACAACCTTCAAACGTGCTATTATTTCTCCTATCTTAAAAAATAGGGGAAAAACCCCAATAATTTCTCTTGATTGCCACTTCCTTCCCCTTCCAACTGTCACTCTATTTTACTGCTCCCCTATATAGCAAAATCATGTCTATAATCACCATCTCTAAATCCTCTCTTTCTCCATTCCAAGCCGACTTTCATCCCCACTGTTCCCTAAAACTGTTCTAGCTCAATCCAGTGGTAATTTCTCAGTCCCATCCAGACTTCATCTATCAGTATATGATAGAGCTATGATCACTCTCACCTCTTAGAAAGACTTTCTTCTCTTGGCTTCCAGGACACCAGATCTGCTGCGAGTTTTTTAGGTTTTTTTGTTTGTTTTTGTTTTTTTTACTTCCTTGGTGCCTCCTTCTCTGTCTCTTTGATTTTTTCCTCATCTCTTTGAGCCCTAAATCTGGCAGTTCCCTAGGGCTCAGTTATTGATCCTCTATCTGTCTGTCTATCTAACTCTGTCTCTATCCAGATGTTGGGAAAATAGAATAGTTTGGTCAGGCCCCCCCCCCTCAGGTCTGGTTGGGTCTGATGCAGCACATTCTTTGTAAACAAATTGTGTGTGTGGGTGGAGTTAATGCGCATGCATGCAAATGTATCTTTTTAGTTTGCTGCTAGTGTGTGTGTTCTAGAAAGTGTGTGGAGCAGTGGCCCTGAACTGCTGGTCAGCAGAGAGCGTGCATCTAAAAAGAGAGCATGTTTACTTTGCTGGCAGCTGCTCAGTTTTTCTTTGGACTTTGTCGGTAGCAGTTGAGTTTCTGAGTTTCTCTTTGTACTGCCTAGCTCTGAGATATGTGTGTGCAGAAATAAAGACTACTCTTTCTTCCATCAAGGCTCCAAGGACCTTTCTTCCAGTTACCTAGTTTGTAGAACTGTGTGTGAAGGGTTTGTGAATAGGCTTGAGGGCTCTGTGAGCTCCAGACCTAGCTCTAGCTCTACACCAGGCTCTTCTATTTTCATCCTTTTGGTGATCTCATCCAGTATCATGGCTTTAAATACCATCTGTATATTGATGATTCTTAAATTCATACTTCTAGTCTAGACCTCATTCCTGACCTCCAGATTCGTATATCCAAATGCACTCATGACTTCTCTATGTACATATTTGACTGGCAGCTCAGATTTACCATGTATAG
Organism: Cynocephalus volans; assembly: GCF_027409185.1. Taxonomy (NCBI): domain Eukaryota; kingdom Metazoa; phylum Chordata; class Mammalia; order Dermoptera; family Cynocephalidae; genus Cynocephalus; species Cynocephalus volans. Next base: position 96,256,003 of record NC_084467.1, read on the forward strand.
ACACCCAATCTCCCCACCAGCATCAAACCTGTTTCTCCCAGAATCTTCCTCACTTTAGCTAATGATAATTCCATCCCTTTGGGCCCCAAATCCTGACTCTCCTCTTCCTCCTACTGTCTATATCCAAATCATCAGAAGATTTTACTAGCTCTACCTTCAAAATATATCCAGAATTTGACTGCTTCTTTCCCTCTACTGCTCTGCATACTTGTCACCTCTCACCCAGAAGACTGCAAAAGCTTCCTAACTAGTTTCTTTGCTTCTGCACTGCCTACTTATTTTCTAGTACTCAGCCAGAGTCACCCAATTGAAAATAAGACAGATTTTGTCTTCCTCTGCTCAAAACCTTCCAAAGGCTTCCTATGTCAGAATAGAAACCAACTCCTTACCGTAACCTACAAGGCCCTACACACAGTTGGCCCCCGCCTCCTCCTCTCCAGCTGCACCAGCCTCCTTGCTATTTCTCAGACCTGAGGGGCAACCTGCCACCTCAGGATCTTGGCAATTGCTGTTTTTTCTGCCTGGAAGGCTATTCCCCAAGATGTGTGGCTTGTTTCCCATTCCCTTTTAGGTTTTTCTTGAAATGCCATCCCATTCCCTATCCCATTTCCTGTTTTATTTTCTCCTCAGTGCCTATCGTTCCCTAACATACTCTATATTTTACTTATCTCTGTCTTTCCTCAGTAGTATGTAAGCCCCACGAAGGCAGGACCTTTTGCGTTTTGTTTAATGTTGTGTCTCCAATACCCAAAATAGTATCTGGCACATTGTGGGCCCTCAATAAATGAATGAAATAGATGTATAGTACTCCACTGATGGAATTTATTTAACTGATCCTCTGTTGTTGAAGATGTAAGTTGTTTCCAACTTTTGGCTATTATAAACAGTGCTAAGATAAGCCTCTTTTTACACACACCTTTCAGCTCATTTGTCATTACTTCCTTGGAATAAATTCCTGGAAATGGAATTGCTGGGTGAAAGGATAAAATCATTTTCAGGCTTCTCGTATCCATTTATAAATTGCTTTTTGAAAGCTTTTTTAAAGTCAGTTTATTCTCTTACCAGTAATGCATAAGAGGTTTTTTTCCCCTACCAACATCACAACACAGATTTTTTCATCTTTGCCAACTATATAGCACACAAAAAAAATCATTGTTATTTTAATATTCATTTCTTTTGTTTAATTACTTTTTAACATAACTTTCATTTTTCTACTCATTCTCATCCACTGTTTAAATTTATTTAATTATGTAATAATTGATATATATAAGATATACATATACATATTTATGAATTATTAACCCACTACTCAGTTTAGGAATTAGAACATAATCCATGCTGACAAAACTTTGTGGGGGCTTATCTCCAATCCCAGCTTTAGATGTAACTGCTGCCCTAAGTTTTGGTTTTCTGTTCCTTTAAAAAAATTTTTTTTTTCACATACATATGTCTCCCTAAATAAAATCTTATTTACTTTTGTTTATTTTTGACCTTTTATTTTTCAGCACCATGCTCACCCAGTGAGCGAACCGGCCATCCATATATGGGATCTGAACCCATGGCCTTGGTGTTATCAGCACCACACTCTCCCAAGTGAGCCACGGGCTTATTTTTTATTTTTATTTTTATTTTTTTATTTTTTATAAGATGACCGGTATGGGGATCTTAACCCTTGGCTTGGTGGTGTCAGCACCATGCTCTCCCGAGTGAGCAACCAGCCATCCATATATGGGATCTGAACCCACAACCTTGGTGTTATCAGCACCACACTCTCCCGAGTGAGCCACGGGCTGGCCCTATTTTTGACCTTTTAAAAATACATCGCACTATTATGTAGTCTTATAAGATTTGCTTTCCTAACTTGACATTAAGCTTCTAAACTCATCCATGTTATTTCATGTTACTATACTTTGTTCATTTTCAGTGCTGTAAAATATTCCTTTGTGTGCATATTCCACAATTTTTAGGTTCATCTCCTGTTGATAGGCATTTGGGTTTCCAGTGTTATGCTACCTCAACCAAAGCTGCTATTGACATTGTTGAACCTGTCTCCTGGTGCACAGGTGCAAACTTCTCAAAGGAATAAGACTAGAAGTGGGGTTCTGGGTAGTGGGGGGGTGTGCAGATTCATCTTTACAAGAGAATGCCAAATTGTTTTCCCAAGTGAGGGAGCTAATCATAATTTATTCTTTGATGACTCTAGAGACTGAGATTCCATGAAGGACCTTAGTCACTGCTATGATCTGAATGTTTGTGTCCCCCCAAATTCATTGTTGATATCTAATCCCCAATGCAGTAGTATTAAGAGGTGGGGCCTTTCAAAGGGGATTAGGTTCCATGAGATTAGTGCCCTTATAAAAGAGGCCCCAGGGAGCTTGTTTGCTCCTTCGACCATGTGAGGACACGTAGAAGGTACCTTCCATAAGAAATGGGCCTTCACCAGATATCCAATCTGCTGGCACCTTGGTCTTAGACTTCCCAGCCTCCAAAACTGTGAACAATAAATTTCCATTGTTTGTAAGTTACCCAGTCTAAGGTATTATGTTATAGCAGCTCGAACAGACTAGGACAGTCACTTTAGCCCCAGAAATACTAAGTTGGGGCTTAACTGTGGGGCCACTCTCCCTTCATAAGTTATGTCATTTCTTCAGAGTTCTTAGGGGTCATGTTTCCCTAGAGTAAACATGCTTTACAGATTTCTTCAGTTTTCAGTGATTTTTAATTTGATGCATTCCAGGTTGGATGGGTTTCTTCTGTTTTCAAAGCTGGAAAGACATAGTCACACCCACATTACTACTAAATACAGGTTGGGTGAAAGCAACTTCCAGGGGTCAGCTTCTAGAAATTGGTAGCAACTTAAGGTCTCAAGATACGATCTTAGGATAAAATAGAAGTATCACTAGATAGAAGATAGCGACTGCTCTCTACTACCTAAGAAGAGACTTAGTTATTGTAATACTTTCAAGGAAGTGCTCTGTGGGTACATCTAACCTCCCATATCCAGATTTGGTGGATTCAGTTACACTTTAGAGTTTCCTTTACATCCGGGATGAATCCTAAAAAGAGGGGTTTAATGCTGCCTTAGACACTGAAGGGACTAACTTCTGAGAAAAGGATATTACCAAGAACTGTCTAGCCCTATGAAATTTAGATAATTTCTGCAAATATGGATCTTGTTCATACTCCAATGGTCCAATAATGGAGTTCTTCTTTGCCTGTGTCCTCCTTATTTTACAGGAAATTGTTAACTAGAGAACCTTAAATTCTTAATCACAATGTAGGTTCCTCTGCCCCATAACCTTTCAGTTAAAAAAGAAAAAAGGGGCTGAGCCCGTGGCGCACTCGGTAGCGTGCTGCGCTAGCAGCGCGGCGATGCACTCCCTGGCTGAGCGCCGGTCACGGAAAAAAAAAAAAAAAAAAAAAAAAAAAGAAAAAAGGATCTGTGACAGCTAGCTTTTACTGTGTAACAAACCACCCCAAGATGTAATGGCTTAAAACAGTAACCATTGTTTAGCCTTCAATTCTTCATTTTGACTGGGTGGTTCTTCTGGTCTGGAGCAGAATGGTTAATCTCTGCTGGGCTCCCTTATGCAACTGTGGTCAGCTGGTGGGTTAACCACAAGCTAGATGATCTAGGATGACTCACCCAGATGTCTGATATTAACAGGCTGTTGACTGGGGTACCCAGGGTCTTGTGGCCTCATCCTCCAGCTGGCTAGCTCAGACTCATGTATGTGATGGTCTCAGAATTCCAAGTGCAATAAGAGAGCAAGCCATAATATGCCAGCTCTTTTCAAGCCTCTGCCTATGTCATGATTACTAATGTCCTATTGGCCAAAGCAAGTCACATGGTCAGGCCATGAAATAGACTACACTTCTTGATGGGAGGTCCTGCAATGTCACATTGTGAAGGGGCATAGGGATGGAGAGAATTTGTTGCTACTTTTGCAGTATATCCCTGTGAAAACATGATTGGTACAAATAACCAACCTCTCTGATAGATTTGTGGTTATAAATTTGGTTAAATACTATGAAAGAAAAGTGAAGGATAGGAGAGATTTTACCAAGAGGCCTAATTTACAGTATACTACAAGATGTTTTATATACTTCCAGCATCTTGCTGGAAAGATGACATATGAGAATTTTTAATCACAGTATCTGTGATTAGATCACTCCTTCAGGAATACAGCAAGAAAACTCCAGCACAGTAGTGAAATATCATACTCAAGGCAAAGCCCACAAAGTATTGATTTTGGAATGGGACTGAACTCCAAATTTCCCTATTTCCTTTTGGCCTATTAAATAATATTTTTAAACAGCTTTTTTTTTTTTTTTAACAATGATGCTTTCTTTCTTTTTTTTATTGAATCATAATTGATTATACATATTTTTGGGATTCAATGTTGACATATGTTGATCAAATCAATATTACTAGTATGTATATTGTTACAAATTGTACTTATTCTATATGCCCCTTGTCCAATCTCTTCCTACTTCCCTCTCTCTCCCCACGCCCATCACTGATAACCCTAGATTTCTTCTCTCCTTCTGAAAGAGTAATGGTTCCTCTGTTGATTTGTTGCCTAGATGATCTGTGTTCAGGTCCCCCAATATAATCATAGAGCAGATGCTTCTGTCACTCTGGAATGGGCTTTGTGGAGAGAGACATCCTCTTCTTTTCTTTGGTCTCTGCTGGTGACTTTCCTTGTGTCAATGCACTCTAATGGCTGGCAGACCATCTGCGTGGTGATTGTGACGTCTAGCCACTTTCGTGGCAGCCATGGTTACTATGGTGGCTGTGGTGGGCTACCCACATGGATGTGATGTTATGTTTTTGGCATACTCCTTGGCACTGGTGGTGTGCCTGGTTGTGTGTGGGGGGTCCAGTCCCCGGCTCCATTCCCTCGGCCCCTGGCAGGGCCCCGGGGCAGATACTTTCTTATTCTAGTAATTCAAGAAATATAGAATGGAAGACAGGACAAAAAACTTACCCAAAATTTCATAACTGGTAAAACTCACTGCAACCATTTTGTTTTATCTTTCCAGGCTTCTTTCTATCTTTATAGACTTTCTATTTTTCTATAGTTATATGTATAGCTATAAATATATAATTATCCATAAATCAGATCATATCACACATGCTGTTTTATAACCTCCTTTTTTCATGCAATAACATGCAGGGGACATTGCTACATGTTAATAAATACAGGTCTACTTCATCATTTTTCAGGATGTGTATGAGGGGGTCTTCTAAAAGTTCATAGAAAATACATATTATGAAAAAACTACACATGGATTAATAAAATTTTTGCACCAAAATAAACTTATACTGACTTGTTATAACATGTCTGAACAGGATCTAGTTTGAGGCACTAAGAAGGATAGGACATCAGTTTGAAAACAGTGCCTATCAGAGTAACGTGAATTCTACTAAAATTGAAGCAAGAACAAACATCAAATTTATGGTGAAGCTTGGGGGGAAGAGTGGTGATATCTTGATGCTTTATAAAAAGTTTACAGGGACAATGCCCCAAAGAAATCAGCAGTTTACAAATTTATAACTTGTTTTAAGAAAACACGAGATGATGTTGAAGGCAAAGCGCACAGTTGCAGACCATCCACAGAAATTTGCAAGGAAAAAAATTAATTTTTTTGGTGCCCTAATTTAAGAGAACCAATGATTAACAGCAGAAACAATAGCCAACACCATAGACATTTCGATTGGTTCAGCTTACACAATTCTAACTGAAAAGTTACAGATGAGCAAACTTTCCATTCAATGGGTGCCAAAACTGCTGCACCCAAATTAGCTGCAGACAAAAGCAGAGCTTTCAATGGAAATTTTAGATGAGGGGATCAAAATCCTGAAACATTTCTTCAAAGAACTGTAACAGGAGATGAAACGTGGCTTTACCAGTATGATGCAGAAGACAAAGCACAATCAAAGCCATGGCTACCAAGAGGAGAAGTGGTCCGGCCAAAGCAGAAAGGACCAGTTAAGAGCAAAGCTCATGGCAGCAGTTTTTTGGGATGGTCAAGGCATTTTGCTTGTTGGCTTTCTGGAGGGTCAAAGAACAATAACATCTGCTTATTATGAAAATGTTTTGAGAAAGTTAGCCAAAGCTTTAGCAGAAAAATGCCAAAAAAAGCTTTACCAGAGAGTTCTTCACTGCAGCAATGCTCCTGCTCATTCCATTCTTCTCAACAAACAAGGGCAGTTTTGCAAGAGTTTTGATGGGAAATCATTAGATATCCACCTTACAGTCCTGACTTGGCTCCTTCTGGCATTTTGTTGTTGTTGTTACCTATTCTTAAAAAATCTTTAAAGGGCACTCTTTTTTTCTCAGTTAATAATGTAAAAAAGATCACATTGACATGGTTAAGTTCCCAGGATCCTTAGTTCTTTCGTGATGGACAAAATGGCTGGTATCGTTGCTCACAAAAGTGTCTTGAACTTGATGGAGCTTATGTTGAGAAATACAGTTTATATTTTTTTATTTTTATCTTTTAATTTCATTTTTCCATGAACCTTTAGAAGTTCCTTTGCATAATACATCAGCCAATTCAGATAGCTTCCAACTTCTAGTAGTATAAACAATACTGGAGTGAATACCTTTGCATATGCATATTAGTAGACATTTGCTCATTTGCCATTCAGTTAACTCCTTAAATTATGTTTAAAATAATAAAAATGAGGATTCTTTATTATTTTAAAAAATATACATAACCAATGCGCATGTATATTTTATATTGATCCATGTTACTCAATTTCTCTTTTGGAGAAATGGCACCAATTTTACTTCCCATTAATCTTGCACACACTTACATTTCTCACATCCTTGGCAATGCTATCAATCCTTTAAAACTTTGGTAAATTGTTAGGCAACACATACACACACACCCTTTTATTCTTTCTTGGCCCATAACTGAAGAACCCCGTGGGTGTCAAAAAGGACCCCACCGCAAGTGAGCTCAGAGCATTTCTAGAAGTTATTACTGCAACTGAGAGATATTTTTTGGCTCCTCATCCTCCTGCTTCTGCTTCCTTGTGTGCAGTCTCTTTTTAAACCTACACCAACCTGGATACACAATTTATGACTTCTTAGTGTGCCAAGAATTCATCTACATACACACAAACATACACACCAAGCGACAAACAACACCACTACAGCAATTCAACACAATAAGCAACGTAGTCTTCATTAGAAATTTTTTTTTCAGCAGAAAAGGATTTAATTTATTCCACAGCAACAATATAAAAATCCCTATACATCATTCTTACTCTTCCAGATCCCTTCTCAGCTGCCTCCCCCTCCACCCAGTCAGGAGTAAAGAAAACAATTCACCTTCACCCATGCTACACCCAGCCACCCCTCTCCTCTTTTACATGTCCCCATCCAGGTGGTTGGGGAGAAGGTTGTTTGGTTTGAAAAGCAGAGTTAATACTCTCAAATACCACTGCAATTGACTTGTAGTTATAAATTTGGTGAAGTGCTATGAAAGAAAAGTGAAAGCTATGATGAGAGGTTATGACAAGGAGACAATTCAGGTGGGGAAGGTGAGCACAGGCCTCTCTGAGAGTGAGTTTAAATGGTGATCTGAAGAGTGTAGAGACATCTGGCAGGTAAAGATGAGGGGACAAGCTTGTGGGCAGGAAGCAGGCTGGTGCGTAGGGGATGGCCAGAAGGCCGGTGTACATAAACTTACACTTGTAAAATGAAGTATACTGTATCCCCATTTTAAAATTTCAGAAACTGTTATATTTTCTGGATTTTAGGATTTTAATTAAAGGAGGGGGGTATGGGGTTTTTAAAAAAAATTGTTATCATTTACTTTTTCATTATAAAAGTAATGCATACATATTATAATCATTCACATTTATTGAGTGTTATAAGTGACCTCCATGTATGAACTCATTTAGTCCCTACAATAACTCTATGAGGTAGGTGCTATTAATATCCCACCACTTCTCTACCCCACACCATTCCCTCTCCCCTTTTCTGGTGTATATTTATTCATAGCACTCTTTACCATCTGATATATATTTTACATATATGCTTGTGTGTACATACATAAACACATATGTATTTTAATTATCTGTCTCTTCTAACCAGGTCAGTATTCTTGTATGTTTTATTCATTTCTATATTTCTAGTGCCTGTCACATAGTAGATATTTAAAAAATTTCCCGAATGAATCCCCATTTTGTAGATAACTGCACAGAGTGATTAGCCTGTCCAAGGTTACTCAGCTAGTAAAAGGTCAGGATTTGAGGCAGCTGGGCTTTTAACCAATGTACTATTTTTTGCCCATTCATGCTAAAAATACAAATAGTACAAAGGGTATGAGCTGAAAAGTAGAAGTTTCTCCTCACCCCTGCAAATCACCAAAGGCTAACTTCTGTCAACATTTGTTTAAATATGTTCTACTTGAAATGTTTTCTGCCTATTGAAGCACATCTGTGTATTCTTTTTTACTTTCCGCAAAATCCACAGCAGAATATTTGTCCTATTCTGTACTTTACTGTTTTCATTACTGTAGCCCTACTTCTTTATTTTTAACAACGCAATTGAGATTCATTTTATGTATGTACCATTGTTTATTGAAACAGGAACTTCTTGATGAATAGGTTGATTCCAGTCATTTATATTACAACAGAGCTACAGTGAACATCCTCCTACATGTACTGCTGCATACTTGAGTCTATCTGTAGAATAAATTCTCAAGAATAGAATTAGCAGGTCAAAGAATATAAGCGTTTAACATTTTTATAGAAGTGCGTGAAGTTGGTAGCATGGATTTTTGAAGACGTCGTTAGTCTTCTCTATCTGGGGTCAGCTGACAGGCTCGGGGAGGCTTCGGCTATGAGGATGGCCAGGAGAACTCATTCTCATTTGGGGATCACTGAGACAGACACAAGGGCTGGGTTGAAGAGCCTGAGGCTTTATCTACCTGCCACTTTGCCTGAATCAGGGCAGACGGGCCGCATGGCTAATTCTGCCAAATTTTGCAAAAATAAGCTAGTCAAACTTACAGCTTTTGCTCAGTCTGTATTGTCCCTCTGGTAAGTGATAAAAATTGTAGTGTTTGCCACATTTCTTTCTTAAACTCTTCTCTGTGTTGTACCAGATAAAGAACTGAACAGATAATTATAGTTAGTGTTCAGCAGTTGCTGAAAGAGAATATATTTTTCATACTTCCTAGGCTCTCCACTTTTCAAATTCCTTTAAATCTGAGATGCCTAATATGCGGTTATCACCTTTTTTTTCTTTTATCTTCGTTTGTCATGTATCATTAAAGGCATTTAAAAAGACCCACAAAACTATGCAGTGCAAAAAAAATAAATGAATTGAGTTTCATAGGACTAGAATGTGGTTTCCTAAATCTAAATCTTGCTGCTGATACAAATAAAAGGAAAAAAAAAAAAAAAAAAGGGACTTTAATTGTAATAAGTCTGCACACTAATTGGAGAATCCCTCTCCTCACCCCATGGGGGGAAAAAAAGGAAAGCTGTTCCTGAATTAGAAACAAACTGAAGAAAGAGAACTGAAATTGGCTACTTTTCTACTTGAAATAGATTACTTCAGTCTCCAACCCCAATCATGTGAAAATAAAAGAGTGGCTAGTTAGCCACCAAGAGAAAAAGATATAGGGACATCAATTACTATATATGTTCTGGCTTTATTCAAATTCTTGTAAGAATGGTTCTGACTCAGACAGCATTTGGGAGAAATCAGGCATGTCAAGCTCTGCTCTATACATCGGTTAGATGCTCAGTACAAATTTGAATTAATGGGTCAACTTATTTTTCTTGTCAAAAATATTTAAAAGAGGGCCAGCCCATGGCTCACTCGGGAGAGTGTGGTGCTGATAACACCAAGGCCATGGGTTCGGATCCCTATATAGGGATTGCCAGTTAGTTCACTGGCTGAGCGTGGTGCTGACAACACCAAGCCAAGGGTTAAGATCCCCTTACCGGTCATCTTTTAAAAAAAAAAAATTAAAAATTAATGCTAGAACTTTCATTTACACAGCTATGTGAATCATCTGTAAGAGAAAATATTTAAAAAGCTAGCAGGAAGTCAGATGAAAATAAAGAACTACAGAAAAAGAAAAAGGCATATTTTTAAAAGAAATACAGAGTTTTTTAGTCATGGATTACCTAAAAGGCTATCCCTAATTCTTATATTCACCAGTAGTTTTCTCCAGGTGTAGATTCCTATATTTCAGGGGAATGTGTGATTGTGGCTAATGCACCTGATTGCTTGTAATGCAGGCAATGGCTTATGGCTTGTACATTTTCGTTTCAGTGGGATGATGAGTAATGAAGGGAATGGACATGAATAAGTATGAGCATATAAAGGTGGTACCACTGAGAGTATTCAAATAGATTCCCAAGAACTCCCTACAGTAGATGGGTGCTTATCCTCAGGTGGGTCTGAACCTTTGTGGTAATGAGAATCTCGCTATTTCTGAAGGAAAACCATGTCAGTGGGTAAAAACAGTACTATTTTTTAAGCATTTGTAATTGTTAAGTGATTTCTGAACATTATAAGCCAAAACTTACTACCAGCCCCCCTTTTTTAGATTTCATATGCTTCAGAATTTTCTCCTTAGATTTGATGCCAGAACCCAAATAGATCTAGGACAGGCTTTTTGTACTACTCTGCAAATTCACTTCCTGTTGCCCAAAACCAAGGATATTATCTCCATAGAGCTCCATTTCCCAACTTATAAAATAGGAGGACTCATCAGTTTCTTAAAGCCTTGGTTGGACTGAGAACCTGGACTCTGAACATTCAAGGAGACCTACCTGTAGCTTGTTCTGGGATGCGTTTAAGAAAGTAACTTAAGATTAACCTCTGGTGGTCACTGTACTAAGCATAAGAAACTGCAAATTTTTTCTTAGACATTATTGTGAATTTTTATGACAGAAAGCTGTTAGATACTGGAAAAGAGTTTTAAAGAAATTGTGGACATTTATAATAAAATTAAAATAAAATTAAAAAGAAGATAAAAGCCTGGCCATTTAGCTCAGTTAGTTAGAGCACAGCTTTGTAATATCAATCAAGGTCATGGGTTCAGATCCTCATACTGGCCAGCCACCAAAAAAATAAAAATAAAAAAGATAAAAATAAAACAAAAAAAGAAATTGTGAACATTCTTTAACTGAAACTCCTTAAAAACTCCTGTAGATATCTGTTATCCTCAACGGAGAGGAAGGGATTACATGAACTCTGGAGAGCCTTTAGAATTCAATTATCTAATGCAGGGAAAGGAAAGGTCTTTGCCTCTGACACAAGAAGCTTCATATTTACCAGTTAAGCAAGATCATGGGGTCATCTGATGACCCCATTATTTCTGACATCCATTTCTTCCACCCTATATGCTTTCTGTTTTTTATCCCTCTCAGGAATATTGGCAAATACTGTCTACATTGGTAGCTGGTTCTAGAGAATAGATATCATCAGAGTACTTATAGTTTGAAAATATCAGTGACAGATTCCCTCTAGAGAGCATGGGTGATTGTTTTTTCTACCAAATGCTTTTGTCTTATATTTAAAATTTTTAATCTTGTGCACTTTAAAATAATTTATTCACCAAGTATTTATTGAATATAATGGATTGAAAGAGACATAGAAGAATTATATGATATGAAACCAACACCAATGGAACATACAGCGTTTAAGGGAACAAGTGGTTCCAAGCGGTTCCAAGCAGTTCCAAGCAGAGATCGAGTGCACGGTGGAATGAGGCCAGTTAGGAAGGAGCAGTGGGCAGAACACAGTCTCTGGAGACAGAGTTCATAACCCAGGCAAAGATTCACTGGCTGAGACTCAGGCAAACTGCTAAATCTCAGCATCTCATTTACCAAAGGAGCTCATCGTGTTTAATTCAGAGGATTGTTGAGAAATAAGACATGCACATTAACCATCTGTATTAGATCCTAGAGCTGCCCTAACAAAGTACCACAAACTGAGTGGCTTAAACAACAGAAATGTATTCTCTTAGAGCTCTGGAGATTAGAAGTCAGAAATCAAAGTGTGAGCAGGGCCATACTCTCCCTGACTTCTCTAGGGAATAGTGCTTCCTTGCCTCTTCCTAGCTTCTGTGGTTGCTGGCAGTCCTTGGGGTTCCTCGGCTAGCAGCTCCATCACTCCGATCTCCGCCTTCACTTTTGCAGGTGTCTCTCTGTGCTTCTCTCTGTTTTCACATGGCCTTCTGATAAGGACACCGGTCATTGAATTTAGGTCCCGTGATAATCCAATATAACCTTATCTTAGCTAATTATATCTGCCAAGACACTGTTTCCAAATAAGGTTACATTCTAAGGTCCCAGTGGGCATGAACTTTGGAGGGACACTATTCAACCCAGTACACTGGCACGTAACATGTACTCAATATGTGGAAGCTGTTATGATTATTAAGTGACAAAATGCAAATGAGTGGAGAAAAATTATTTCAGCATGAGCTGGAGTGGTTAAGAAGAGCTTCACAAAAGAAGTGAGAGTCAATCAGGGCTTTAAAAAAGTGGTAAACTTTAGATAAGAACTAAAAATGTAGTAGAGTCTATTAGGTAGGGAGAACCAGCATATCAATTTTTTAACAATAGAATTATTAACCTTATCAAATCAACTATTAGGGAGACAGAAATCTCCTTTGGTCCAATAGGAATTAAAAACTGTTGTCTTTTTCTGAATGGATAACCACATCTATTAGTTATCTATTGCTTTGTAACAAATTACCCTAAAACTTAGCAGTTTAAAATAACACTTATTATCTCACAGTTTCTCTCATGGGGTTACAGTCAAGAGGTCTACTAGGGCTGCAGTCATCCAAAAACTTGTTTAAAATTTGAAG